>NC_072734.1:48020671-48320671 GCF_026930045.1 Uloborus diversus | reverse complement strand
AAAGCAGGCCTGGATCTATAAATTTTGATTCCCCCCTCCCCCGATAAGAATTAAATAAAAACATGGAAGCTTTTCTTCACTTTTTTTTTAATTTTAAATTCAATACTATTATTTATTTTTGTTTTAACTCGCTATTTTGATTTTCATACAAAGGTTTTTTTTTTTTTTTGACTTATTTTGCTTTTGAGGGAGTTTGAAATTCTTCACTCCTGATTTTTCTTTTTCTCATTTTACGTATAAGTTCATTACAAAATCAATGGATCATATAAAACTTTTTACATTAAAAAATTTTGTTTTATTCATCTTTCTGGGTCTAATAGCAAGTTTTTTTTTTTTGCAAATGTAGGTAACTCCTATCTAACTATTACGTTTTTTACACTTTGATTAGTCTTGCTACTTTTCATAATGTAATTAAAGGTTTTTTTTTTTTTTTTTGAATAATTTTATTTGAATCGGACATTTTCGTGTCTCATTTAACAATTCTATGTGTTTATTTCACATTTGCTGATTTTCCAAAATAAAATCTTTCAATTATCCTGATACTTTACCGAAATGTCCCTAATGTGTTTGCAATTTTGAAGATTTAAGTGTATTCGTTTATTTAAAAAGTTTTCCAATTTCTTAGGTCGTAGCCTCCCCCCCCCCCCCGCCTGCAGGCATTCAGATGTAGACCTGAGTAAGAGTCGATATTTATAAATAACTTGTCTATTAATGTAAAAGTTGTGATTTTTAAACCAGTAATCTTGTCTACCATTTTAAAATATGTGACAAAAATTTAATAACAGCAATTATAATCAAGTAAACGAACATTTCTGAGTTATTACTTTTAAACACTTATCTGCCCAAAACCTGACTAAAAAATTTGTATTTGCTATAAAATTACTACAACAAATGATTCTCAGTTTAAAATATTTTTATTTCATACACTAAAGGAAACTTTTCGACTGTTTTAGATAAAAAAATATATGTTTAGTAAAAAATCCCAAACAGAATGTTGATTCAACAAGCTGCTTGTCTGTAGAATGAAAGAGATGAACAAAAGAGCTACTAATCGTATAGGATAAAAAAAGTATTGGAAATAGCAGTATATTGAATAGTAACAATAATAATGACTATTTATTCCTTAAATTTTTTAAAGCTGAAAGTGCAAGGCAATGCATACATTTGTCTAGTTTAATTTGCAAACTTTAATAAAATTTGCATCTTTCGTCAACATTTACATTTATTCCCACTCTAAAATCTTTTCTCCTCAAAGCATGCAGTGATAAAATACTAATTTCAAATCCTTTTGCACACCATGTCCATTTCTAAGTTTGGAATGGATCAATTCAAAACTGGGGAATATCCTCTCTATTGATGCTGAATAGGGGTATATTGTTTTGTCTAAAACTTTCCCATCATACTTTTGCTGAGACATCCTGAATTGAGCGATAACCGCTACAAAAGCTATTAGAGTTGGTATTTAAGTTTTTGACACTTATGTCTTTGATTGTATCAAGCAACTATTAGTTCCTCTATAAACAGAGAATATTTATATTAGAGAAACATAAAAAAAGTAAATAGCACCATTCAAAATATTTAGATACTATTATACTTAACTATTGAGTGCCGATCAACTTAGTTTCACTTTTATTCAAAAGAAAAGAGACATTGCATAAATTCTTTCCCAGAAAGACTTTTTGATTGATAAAATTAATTGTATCTAATTGTTACAAATAAATTAAGTTATTAAAAAGATTAAAACAAAACTACTTTGAAAACAAGATGTAACAGTTTTAATATCCATAACTACTTTTACAGTGTAACAAATTTACAAGAAAATTTATCAATTAATTTTAATCAAACTTATTAATTGAACTATTAATTTTATTGATTTTATGCGAAATAATTTTTTAGCATCAGGAAACCATATGTGTTTATAAAAATTATCAATGTCAGTATTGGAGTTTTCAACAGGTCATGTCAAAAACAGGTTTTTTTTTTTTTTTTGACTTATTTTGCTTTTGAGGGAGTTTGAAATTCTTCACTCCTGATTTTTCTTTTTCTCATTTTACGTATAAGTTCATTACAAAATCAATGGATCATATAAAACTTTTTACATTAAAAAATTTTGTTTTATTCATCTTTCTGGGTCTAATAGCAAGTTTTTTTTTTTTGCAAATGTAGGTAACTCCTATCTAACTATTACGTTTTTTACACTTTGATTAGTCTTGCTACTTTTCATAATGTAATTAAAGGTTTTTTTTTTTTTTTTTTGAATAATTTTATTTGAATCGGACATTTTCGTGTCTCATTTAACAATTCTATGTGTTTATTTCACATTTGCTGATTTTCCAAAATAAAATCTTTCAATTATCCTGATACTTTACCGAAATGTCCCTAATGTGTTTGCAATTTTGAAGATTTAAGTGTATTCGTTTATTTAAAAAGTTTTCCAATTTCTTAGGTCGTAGCCTCCCCCCCCCCCCGCCTGCAGGCATTCAGATGTAGACCTGAGTAAGAGTCGATATTTATAAATAACTTGTCTATTAATGTAAAAGTTGTGATTTTTAAACCAGTAATCTTGTCTACCATTTTAAAATATGTGACAAAAATTTAATAACAGCAATTATAATCAAGTAAACGAACATTTCTGAGTTATTACTTTTAAACACTTATCTGCCCAAAACCTGACTAAAAAATTTGTATTTGCTATAAAATTACTACAACAAATGATTCTCAGTTTAAAATATTTTTATTTCATACACTAAAGGAAACTTTTCGACTGTTTTAGATAAAAAAATATATGTTTAGTAAAAAATCCCAAACAGAATGTTGATTCAACAAGCTGCTTGTCTGTAGAATGAAAGAGATGAACAAAAGAGCTACTAATCGTATAGGATAAAAAAAGTATTGGAAATAGCAGTATATTGAATAGTAACAATAATAATGACTATTTATTCCTTAAATTTTTTAAAGCTGAAAGTGCAAGGCAATGCATACATTTGTCTAGTTTAATTTGCAAACTTTAATAAAATTTGCATCTTTCGTCAACATTTACATTTATTCCCACTCTAAAATCTTTTCTCCTCAAAGCATGCAGTGATAAAATACTAATTTCAAATCCTTTTGCACACCATGTCCATTTCTAAGTTTGGAATGGATCAATTCAAAACTGGGGAATATCCTCTCTATTGATGCTGAATAGGGGTATATTGTTTTGTCTAAAACTTTCCCATCATACTTTTGCTGAGACATCCTGAATTGAGCGATAACCGCTACAAAAGCTATTAGAGTTGGTATTTAAGTTTTTGACACTTATGTCTTTGATTGTATCAAGCAACTATTAGTTCCTCTATAAACAGAGAATATTTATATTAGAGAAACATAAAAAAAGTAAATAGCACCATTCAAAATATTTAGATACTATTATACTTAACTATTGAGTGCCGATCAACTTAGTTTCACTTTTATTCAAAAGAAAAGAGACATTGCATAAATTCTTTCCCAGAAAGACTTTTTGATTGATAAAATTAATTGTATCTAATTGTTACAAATAAATTAAGTTATTAAAAAGATTAAAACAAAACTACTTTGAAAACAAGATGTAACAGTTTTAATATCCATAACTACTTTTACAGTGTAACAAAGAAAATTTATCAATTAATTTTAATCAAACTTATTAACTGAACTATTAATTTTATTGATTTTATGTGAAATAATTTTTCAGCATCAGGAAACCATATGTGTTTATAAAAATTATCAATGTCAGTATTGGAGTTTTCAACAGGTCATGTCAAAAACAGGTTTTTTTTTTTTTTTTTGTCAAAAACCCAACTTCGTCTTTATTATTTTGCTATTGAATGTACACCAAGTGTAGTTGTTAAAATAGAAATATTTTTAGCAATACACAAAAAGTGGAATAACAAAATTTTCTACTTTTATATATACATGCTACTGTTTTTATGTGAAACACATAACCCTTTTTATTTTATCTTTCCAACACATGCACATGAAATTTATTACTTTAAAAAAAATCAAAACTTAAATTTTTAAATAGTGAAGAGTATAAAGTACTTATTGCATAGTTTACAAGTTACATAGAACGCAAGAATACTAATTTTTCTACTGATTTAAGCAGGGGGGTTTGTACTACTTTTCATAGTTTGAAAAATTGGACTTAAAATGGTTCTATTGATTAAATTGAGTCATGCAGGTACATTCAATTAAGTAAGAAATGTGAGTTGTTTTACTTTTGTTCTCTGAGAAGAACAATGCTTCATAGATGTTTTTACAGAGCATACTGAAAGAACATTATCTTTTATAAAATGTACCAAGAAAGAAAAAAAAAAATTCAAAACTAGTTCATTTTTCTTAGTATTCAATTTTTTAGAGAAACTGACACATAAAATTTATACATAAACTTTATTTACAATAAGTTACATACACACACTCATATGTATTAATATATAATTTCAATTACATTTCAAAATTCAACAATAATTAACTTCGGCCTGGTACAGTTTTTGACTGCAACCTCTATAACTGCATCTGTACACAATCACATGAAGTTCTTTCTCACATAATCTAAAATTATAAAAACGAATTAGACAAGTATATATAACATATCATACAGGGAGGAGGACAGGCAAAGTACCCCCTAGCTTTTATGGAATCAATGTTTTTCCTCAAAGTATAGGCATGGTGTGTGTGCTGTTTTTAAACAATCAACTAATTGTTTCACTTGAACGCAGTAGATGGATCTTTTGATTTTCCGACCCAGGATCATGTGAGCTGTACTGTCCATTGGCATCAGCTCCCCCTGAGTGGTGGTATCCATGCTGCCCTACATGTACACACACAAGTGACTACATAAACAGATGCACCTACACCCACACAAGCCATCGCCCAGGAGGAGGGACATGCTCGCAGAGGTTGATTGTGTAAAGTAGAGAGGGTCGGACATAAAGTTGATTTCGGGAACAAGAACCAGTAGTAGAAGCAAGAAACCCAACGAGTAGGGTCCTAACACAGCTCGTGTTTGCGAAAAGCATAATTTGAATTCAATATGTCAAAATGCAATTTTTCATTTTATTTATTCATTTTGATGAAATATGCATACAGTATGCATTTACCTCTTCTAGGGGCAGGGGAGGCAAAGGTATGTACTAAATTAATATTAAAAGTAATATTCTAAAGATGATTTGCAATAACAGCTCACTGTGTCTGCGATATAAAGAAATAACTTCAACTTAAAAAAAACAAAACAAAAAAAGAAAATTAATTTGAATTCTGAAATTTTGAATTCAAATTATGTTTTTCGCAATCACGAACTGAGACAGGACCCTATTCATTGGAGTTATTGTTTCTAGAAACGGCTCCTGTCCCCCCCCCCCCAAGCCTGCCTCTCCTCCTGGGCAGTTACGTGTGCATAGTTGTGTTTATAGTACGTGTGTGCGTAGACCTGTGTGTATGCACGTAGGCGTGTGTGAGGGTATGTGTGTGAAGTCGTGTGTGTGTATGTGTGTGAACGTGCGTGTGTGTAGGACATGGACGCCTCCGACCAGGAGAAGCGGGTAGCTCAAAACCGGAGCAGCCGCGCCGCGCCGCCAGCAGAGGACGGTGGGTGGTGGTGCTGCATAGGCTTCTGGTCCAAGTTGAAAAAGGCACGGACACCAAAAACTGTCAAATGAGAGCAATAAGCAATCGTGATTGCTCAAAAAAAAAAAAAAAAAAAAAAAACCCAGCGGAACAAATCTGATATACCCCCCTCTTGGCGACTTTTTCCTGTTGGCGCCAAAAAAGCGTCGCCAAGAAAACTATGTATGACGTCATATGTCATACATCGTTCTTAGCGATGCTTTTTTAGCGCCAACAGGAAAAATTCAAATTATGTCATTAATTATTTAATGAAATTAATGCATTAATTTTTTTCCGTTGTTTCTCCGGGATACGAGCCCTCGGTCTCATAGTACTTTCGTAATGAGACCTCGGCTCGCTGGCCCTGCCTCGGTCTCATTACGAAAGTACTATGAGACCTCGGGCTCGCCAGGACCTCGCTGCCGCTCGGTCCGTTATCCCTCCGACTTTTAATATACATCACAGTCGGATATAAGTCACAGATCTCCTCCGTTCAGTATACAATAAAGTCACAGATTTTATGTGAAATTAACACCATTTTTGTGCTACAAAAATGCCAACCAGACCAAAATACAAACTACTAGAAACACACTAAAAACACAATAATTCAAAATATGTTCACTTACCTTTTTTACTTTTCTTTTACTTCCTCACGTGAGGCAGTGCACATATGTTCCGCTCTTAGGGAAATTATCCCATTTTTTATTATCATTACTTTACAAAAATATTTAAATTATGTTTGTTTTGACAAAAAAAATTCCAAAAAAAACAACCTTATTTTACTTGTATTTTGTACTCCACCCAATTAATTTCGCGAATTATTTCCAAAAACTTTACAAACATATCCTCATTTTTGTATTCACAATTTTTTTTGTATAAATAATAAGCTAAATAAAATTTAAAATCCCCTAATCTATTATATGTTGGTAGAGTACTTTTAACGTGTCTCCATGTGGATTCAATTGTGTTAGTGTGACATTTAGTTTCTGGATCTACAAAATTAAGTTTATGGTTGACTGTTAAATGCTCATACCCCTCCTCCCCCAATGTATCATATGCCCTCCAACAATCGGAGTGCACCGTCGTGCCTGGTAGTATCCACTGCTTAATTGCCAAAAATAGAGTTTCCCTACCCCTATCCCCAACAGCAACCAAAAAAGTTTTCCCCGAACCCCGTTCAACCCCCCCAAAAGCCCATTGTCCCTCAACTGCATGTCCCCGATTATATTTTCTTTTCCCAAATTTAGATTCATCAACTTCAATAACTTTCCCAACCCCCCCTATTTGTTCGGATTTTAATTCAATGTAATTTAATATTTCTTCATTAATATAATTTCGCCAATTGGCTAAAATTTGTGATGAAAAAAAATATTGACTTTCAATATCAGCAGTTTTGGTCCCAATTAAAATCTCATATGTCATCAAAAAAATCTCCTCTATTTTCAACTTGCTAGAACTAAACCATGACCCACTCCTGATCGTTGCTTCTTTTCCACAAACAACACCCCCAATAACCTTTCTACAAAAAAAAATTAACCCATCTGAACATTTTTTAGTTTTTTTAATTTTCATAACAGAATTACATCTAGAACATAACATTTCATTCTTAAGTAAACCAATTTCCCTTAAAAATTCTAAAAAAACCTCTTTATTTTCAATTAGTTTAAATATAAAAAATCTATTTAGGACTCCGGTACGTCCAAACGTTGGACGACCTGACGAAAAAGAAAAAGAAGATTCATTCAAAAATTTCAATTGATACATTTGGACAACATCACAAACCGAACTCATAATTAAAATAGAAAATTCAACTAAATTAACATTAAAAAACCACAAGAAAAAGAATACTCTAAAATAAAGTTTGAATTGAAACTTTATTTTAGAATATTCAACTTAAAATCTCCCTAAGAGCGGAACATATGAGCACCTACCTCCTACCACACAGACACGTGCAAAAAGACAGACTTCGAGAAACTACTTTCCAGCGTTCAAGTTGCAAAACCAGGGTTGCCAAGTTATCGCCTTATTGGCGATTTTCGTATCGAGCGAAAAATTAAAATCTCGCCAAGAGGTGGGCATATCAGAGGAGAGCCAAAACAGCTACATTTTAAAGAACAAGCATTAATACAGATGTATTACATTAGTTGAAAAGGTTTTTTAAAGGTTTTGTTTCAAGCAAAAATAGCTATTCAACCAATTTCAACTAAAAGTCTCTTCTCTAATTACTGTTCTTAGGAGCATCAAGTAAAATCAAGTAAACATTTCAATTCAGAAGAAAACTTATCAGCAGTAAGTTACCTCCCCTAACCCAGAGTTAAGGCAGAACCACATGTAATCTACCAGACAGCCCGGTTATCATATCTAGAGACTGCAGTTTCGTTCTTATTAGAACTCATCAGTCCGGAAGAGTGAATAACCGGGCTGGAGGCAGATGTCATCTCACCGAGACCATCTGCCTCCAGCCTCTGGATGTGATAACCGGGTGTCTGGTATTTTACATGCTGAAGAAAACTTAAGTAAAAGATGACAAATTGTAGCACAATAAATGTATTGTTATTAATAACAATTGATCTATGATGTGTTTATACTTAAATGTTTAGGACACAGAAGCTAAACATTTATTTCATTTGTTTATTTTTTGTGCATATTTCTATTGCATGAATTTTATTTATTAAAGAAGAGGAACTTTTGTTGCTGTTAAATGTTTGGAAAGTGAAGCTTATCTATGAATTAATTTCTAACTTCGTGTATGTGTTATTTGGCCAACTTTGATGCACTATAACTCTGATACCAGTTGAATCTCAGTCACCAAATTGTAATTATAGGTTCATGTAATAAAAAAGTGCTACGTGTATCAATTTCATTGTTTTTCACTCGGTCCCTCTTGAACTATTTCGCTTTAAACTTTGCGAAAATGCAATATTTGGGAACTCTAATGCCCTATAACTCTTGCACCAGTTGAGTCTCAGTCATCAAATTCTAATCATATTTTCATGTCATAAAAAGGTGTTACCTGTATCAATTTCATAATTTTTTACTCAGTCCCTTTTGAGATATTTGACTTTAAACTTTACCAAAATTCGATTTTTTCCATTTTTGAAAAAGTTTGCAAAAAAAGGACAAAGTTCTCAAGTTTAAAATTTCTACAACAAGTAGTCCTATATTATATCTACACAAGAAAAAAAAATAGAGCTGAGACTCTCCTCCTTTTACTATTTTTGTAGCACTAAAACTCGTATTTTGTGCTAATTTTCAGTTTGTAATTGTTCATTTTTTTCTTCACTTATCTCACCATTTAAATAATATTTTGAAAGCAAAACGTATTTAGGACATCCTTCTGGTGATGTAGGATTTTGTTTTCTCCTGATAGCTGTAAAATTAACCGAGTTAGATGCATTTACATAAAACTTGTTTTTGGTCCAAAAACGGAAACTAAGCAAACTTAAAATGGCGGGTTAAAAAAAAAAAGTATGAGCCTAAAAAATTTTCTTTCAACAGTTTTGAACTCACCTAGTAGTGAGCATTAACTAGTACAAAAAATAAGATGTCGAGCAACACGGCCTGGGTGATTTCTACTGGATTGACTCATTACCGTTGCTCTGCTTCAGATTGTTTAAACATTCATTGATTTGGCAAGATTACACAATACGAGATTGGCGAATTTGGCTAGAAAATTCTTACGACGACTTTAAACTAGAAATCGACCTTTTAACACAATAATAAGGTGGAGGTTTATGAAATATTACGTTTTATACTTGTTTTTAACAAAAAATAGTAATAATAACTCACCTGAAGTTATTCTAGTAGTTTATTCCATTCCTTGCACGCGCTGTTAATGTTGTTACAGGCGGTCATGTTGTATTTTGACGTAACAGGTCAAAGGATTGCTTCCTCCTGATTGGCTGAAAGTTGAGGTTGATCCAACTTTTTTGCCGAGAAGAAAAAAAGTTGAACGGAATACGTTCAACCTCAGAAAGCATATCACACGGGGATTTTCCGGTCGGAATTCGCTCTCGCGGTTGAGTCGAACCGAAGTTGATCGTCAGGTTGAACGAATTTCGCTACGTGTGACATGGCCTTTAGGTCCAAGATCATTCAACTAATTTTTAAAAAAATCTATGTAAAAATTCTTCTGGAACATGGTAGGATGCACCCCGGGAGCATATAGCTTTTTTTTAAATTTTATTTTTAAGATAAATTTTGTGCGTTGGAATTTAAAATTTCAATAACTGTTTATTTTTTTTCCAATTAAAATAAGTAAGCAGGTGCAAGAAATGATGTTTTCATTTTGTTTCGCTAACAAGTTTAAAGTTTAAACTATGAGCGTAAAAAAATATATAGAAAAATCTATCAACCATTGCAGCTGATAATTAGGAGGTAATTGAGTTGTGAGGATCCCATTTGAGAAAACTCATTGGAGAGCTATGGGTGCTGTTATTTAGGTGATAGCTAATCTATTATATGCCAAATTCCAGAATAATCACCTAAAAACACTTGAAAGTAACCAAAACGTAAGAACTACTTCAGATTTGAGCACCATCTTTCTTTTACCCGACCCGACTGCGCGTGCGTGACGCAAAAGAGGGTAATGTGTTTATAAGTCTATGTATGTATGTTTGTTCCCATGTGGCGTTGTACAGGCTGAACGCCTTGGCCAATTTTGGTAATTCTTACGTCAATCAATTTGGAGTGTCAAATTTGGAGTGTCAAACCTTGGGAGTGTCACTAAACACATGACAGTAATCAAAATTCACGATATCAACAACCAGTTGCCATTTTGTCAGTTCCGGATCGTGTCTCACGCTAAATGCGTGCGACAAATGCAGGTAACTTTCACTGCCTAAATGTTTTGTTTACTAAGTCTACTAATTGGGGCCTCAGTGGCCGAGTAGTGTAAGCGATTGCTTCTGCTACTTGAGGCGGTGGGTTCGACTCCCATCCCCGCTCCGGATGTACTTCCCCTCTTTCTGATGTAAATTCTTTCATGTGTCCTTTATTTGTTATTCTATACCGTAATAAAAAATATATCGCGCGTAATGGAGGCAAGACACTCAGACTGTAGTCCTCAGCAAATAAACCAGTGCAATTAGCACCGAAAGAAAAAAAGTCTAGTAATTCGATTTTCATCTCCTAACATGTTGCATTTGTTTTGGTCGTGATTCCGGGGACTGAGTTTCGCGACGTGTACTTTTTTGACAGACTTTTTTAGTTTTGCCAGAAAGATTTGACTGACGGGACGTTTCCTAGCTCGCCTCATCATGAGTTATACAGGCTGTTTATATAGCTGTGCTGTGGTTGATTTAAGTTCGCGCATTTTGCTGAAGGTCAAGCACGTGCAGCTTTAAGTCGAGTTAGGTCCCAAGAGGGATTAATTATCAGTAGTTTAGACCATCGCAAGTTACTCATTAAACCTAACGATACAAACTTTCTTAATGAAATGACAAGATTGCGAAATGTACGTCTTATAATTATAATAACTAAGTCAATGAAAATTACCAAAAAAATGTAAAATAAAAAAATATTAAATAAAAACAAAAACTGACTGCGTAAAATAAAAAAAAAATAAAAATAAAAAGAAAAATGTATAAGCCCAGTAGTTTAGAATGTTATTAAGTACTACTGAATAACTACACCATTGAAATTGTTTTGTAATCGTACACAGATAAGACAAATCATAAATTCAAAAACAGAATAGAAGGATCAACAGTCGGGGCTCATTCAAATTTTACCGGGTTCCTCGATTCAGAAAGGAATAGGCCCCCGCCTGTTGATATTTCTATTCTGCTTTTGAATTTATGATTTGTCTTATCTGTGTACGATTATCAAACTATTCAGTAGTACTTAATAACATTCTAAACTACTGGGCTTATACATTTTTCTTTTTAGTTTTTTTTTTGGTTTTTACGCAATCGGGTTTTTTGTTTTTATTTAATAATTTTTTTTTAGAGAAAGAGATTGCAATTTAGCCAATCTACTAGGATTGATAAATGTAAGAAAAGAAAAAAAAAGTAAAAGAGGAAATGTCATCATATGTTGGGGCTTTCTTTTTCTGTACCTTTGGTTTGTAAATCACCTTAATGCATTCGTTTTTCCGTACATACATTAATCATGTCCAGACTGAAAAAGTTTGAAAATTGAATGATGTGTGGGAACTCTGGAATACTAAGTATTGCTGTATTTTTTCACTGTTTTATATATTTATTGCTGAATACTGTTGAGTTATACGGTATTTATCATTGAGATGTTACTTTTCCTTTATAAGCACTGTACTGACAGAAAAGCAACTTTTACATAAATGTGTCTGGTTCTGCACGACCTTTTGAGGAAACAAACAATACAAAAAAAAAATTTAAAAAAAAAAAAGAAAGAAAAAATAAAAAGAAAGAAAGGAAGAGAATATGTGTATTGCAGCATGTTCATGGGTTAGCATGAATCGAGTTAAATTAACTAGTATTAAAATTGTAGTTTAGCTACAAAAGCGCAACGTAAAGCAATAAGTTTCTGTTTTACATTCGATATACTGCTGTAGATGTTTTTTAAATGCCGTAATAATTTTGACTTGTAGTGAGTGTGTCATACGTGGATTTAGCTACCAATAACAAGTCATCATTGATGTACTTTGAAATTGAATCGATCTTAATGTCCTTTATCTTACCCTTGCTTAGGAAGCTAAGAGTAAAAAATTAATATGAAACGGTTTGTTTCAGTTTGTTCTGACGTAAACTAAATACAAATTAAAGGAACAACAAATAACAATGCGCAGTTTATTTTATACTAGCTGCATTTCCCAGCTTTGCACGGTCTCCCTCGAAAATGAAAGTTATGTCAAGTGACGCGTGTTCAACAATCGTGCTTCAATTAGAGAAAAAAAAACAAACTGAAATTTCCCATCCGATTTTACAGCCTTTTTTTGAAAATTCAAAGGAAATGTATGAATACAAAGGGCATTTCTCGCGGGCTTTCGAATAGCGCTAAATTCGAACTCATCGGATAACTATTTCGGGATGAAAGAGCCATTTATAATGCCATTTTCGGGCCTTAAAATTTGAACTCGAACGGTTCGGTTCTTTTTTTGGCATTTGAGAACCCCCCTACGTTCCTTCTCGGGTGTCAAAGTACCTCCCTGCCGAATTTGGTCCAAATCCGTCGAAAACTGTGGATTTGTATAGGGGATACACACACACATATATATTCTTTGTTTTTGGAATTTGTTTTCAAATGAACAGTAATTGCAACACAAATCATAGCTAAGTATATTACGCAGTGCTTTTCATTATAATTAAATGTTAACTAATGCTACAAAATAATGAAATGAATTGATTAGGTTCTTATGCCAAATTCTGTGTGTGAAGTAATCTGTTTTGGCTGTGACACAAAATTGCATGTTATACCTGAAGTTGACTGCTTTCTTTCTCTTCTAAACGTTCCTATTTACTCAATTGCTTTTGGCATACCTTCTGCTTTGACATCCTATAAGGAATATGAATCACCTACGCTGTAAAGACATTTCAAGAACGTTCCTAGAAAATAACGCGCAGCTAATGGGCTTTCTTTTTACTAGTAACATACTTGGCACTTTTCTGGAATAAATGAAGAAATGTTCATAGTAATAGCTTAGCACCTTCTTGATTTACCAGGAATTCTACTAAGGCATAGATGGCCGAAGCTAAGGCAGAATTGAAGCAAATACTGTAGCTTATTTGTCTGTAATTCTTGGAAAGCTGCATTATCCAGGCATTGCATTTTACACTCGTTTTAGGCTCACTCAACCTGGAAAAGCCTTCTGAAATTGAGTATATCTTTGCATATGCAGCTAAGATTGACTTTCACAGCAGTGAAAAGCCTGCATTCATGAAACTTGTAGCAAGCCAGGAAACTTTTTAAAAAAATTCTTCACATTTTTTTTTCACAGAAAACTGGTGTATATTTGTAAAATGCTGGAATGCTTTGCCTGGAAATAATCTGTGACGTTTCGGAATTTGTTTACAGTGTGAATACAAATGAGTGTGAGCACCATTATTAAGAATTTCGAGATAGCCGGTGCAAATGGTAGCAGAAATTCTCCTTTGGCTTTGATGCAATATATGGTACTAGTAACCCTAGTGCGTGCTTCTAAACACCATAATTTAGGAACACTTCTCAATGATATAAAATTGAGACTTCAAATTTTACACGCGTTTCACTAAAAATTTAAGGGAGTTCATCATTTACACCTCTTTTCTTTTCAGGACCCCGTATGGAGATGAGGTGGAGACTAAATACCACAGTCACCAAATTTAAATTGCGGAAATTATTTTTAGCTTGGTAGTAAGAGGGTTAAAATGTAAATTTGAAGATATTTTTTCTTTAACAGAAAATTATTTATTTTTTTCGCGATCGTTCGTCAAAACTCCTAAACTGTAACTAACGTTTTATTCTATCCGAAACTGAAACCATAAAATATTAATGTCGTTTTTTCCGATGCAAATCTTTCTTTCGTTGCTTAAAAGAAGACATCTCTCTCTTTCATTTTTTAGCACTGAATTTCGTGTGACAGAGAGATATCTTTCGAAAAAATAATCTCATTTGCACGCATGCAGCAACAAGAATCATAATCTCCTTCAATCGAATAATTTTAGCCTTAAAATAGAGGAAGACTCTCTTGGGACAGTTAAAAATATTAAGTTGTTCTTCTCCTTAATTTTCGTTGCAGTCTTACGCATAAAAAAAGCTTGAGAGAACCAATTACTTTGGAAAGTTCTTTGGAATTTTGAATGAATGTATGAGGTGAATTTATTTATTTTTTTTTTAAACAAAAGAAGATCTGAAACTGAAGTTTTTAGTAGAAAGTTAAAAGACTCATTTTGAAAAATTACTTTCTACGCTAAAGTAATCCTTACGAAATGGTGTTTAAACCATGTTTTCAATTTTGAATTCCTTAAGGAGTTATTCTAAGATGTTTCTGATCCCGTGTAAGCTTCATAACTAAGGTTGCAATTATTCTTTGATTAAACTGATATTAAGTCTTAATTTTTTTTCAAGCATTTTTTTTTTGTTTAAAAATTTATTTGAAGCTAAAAATCTATCATTTTCTTGGTAATGTGATAAAAAATTATTCTGCTGCAGAAACCGTCATCAGGCGTTATTTGCCTTTGTCATAATAGTTCAGTGGTGTCTAATCTACGGCCCGCGACACTGACACTTGTGACCCGATGCTTTGCTCAATGTTACAAATTGAAAAGCAAAATTAGTGACAATGTCATAAATTTGGAGTCAAGTATTCAGAATCTGTTTTCTAAAAAACATGTATTTAGTAAAATAAGCATCAAGTAATTGATAACAACAATCATTGGTTTGTAATTTCCTTTCCTTTTCCATATTTTCCCATGTTATTAAAAATCAATGAACTAGTTTAAAATTGGAAATAGTTCTGATCTGGGATGTGGAGTTCGAGTTTCAGAGTCAGAGTCGAACTGATTTTGCGTAAAGTAGTCGGAGTTGAAGTCGGTTTAACACATTCAGACTCCGACTCCAGGCTTCGATTTTTCTTTCATTTTCATTGACTTTCCTTGCATTTTTTAAAAAACTAACTATAGGTTCGATTACATGTATGAAAAGTCTACTAATGATAAAATAACTGCCATTATAGCAATCTGCTGGTTTGAGAGTTTACCGAACTTTCTGTAACTTACTTGCTTTTTAACTTAACTAATAGCAATAGTCAGCAAACGGTTTTGTTGCCCAACATTTTCAAGTAATCACTTACAAATAAAAATAGCAATATATTGTTTTGTTCGATCTCAGTTATAAAATAGTAAAATTAATGTAGCTATTGAGTAAGTTGAGGCCCGTAGCGCGGTTGGAAACTTCTGAGGGTGTTCGGCAAATTCAAATACATTTTGGCACGAAAGCACGAATCCAAAAGATCCGATGAAATTCATCTGTTTTTTTTATTATTATTATTATTTTTATTTTTTTAAAGACTATTTCTATCAGCTTGGTTCTCACTAAAAGTATGGAACAAAATAAGTGTAAATGATCTCTTGCTTACAACACTCAATAATTGCAGTTAATCTTAAAATTTTCATATTAAGGTTAATTCTAAAGCAGCCAATAAAATTTAAATTAAAAATTGAGCAAAGAATAAAGATAGGTATAGTAAAAGCTATTCGTACAAAGCTGTATATCACCGCATTTTGTGTAAAATTTGCTCCAGACGTACATTTACCTGGCCTCTCCTCGCAATGTATTGCCCTATTTTCGTTGAAATTTTATAGATGAAATATAGTTTGAAATGTATTTGGGAAAATTTTCAGAATTAAAGTATTTGGATTATTTATAAACTCTGAAACATGGTTGGCAAAGATTTGGACACTACGGTAAAAACCCTGGTTTTTACCGTCCTGTCCAAAACCCTTGTGTCCAAAAGTGTCCAAAACTATATTCTCAGAAAAATTGTATTCTGTGAGAAAACATCAAAAACAGAATAAAACGTATCAAAGTAATGTTTTATATTGAACATTTATTCATTGAGAACATTCTACTCATTTATGCAGCTGATTTTAATCTAGTTACATAGAAGTTGAATTCCTGATTAAAATTTCAATTTGTATGCATGAGTTTATTTGGTTATTTATTATTATTATTAATTTATTTTTTGATATTAGTAACCAAATTTCCCTATGTTTATGCATATGTGCAAATGAAAGCAGGGTTGGCAATGTTTTTACCATCCTGTTCATAACCCTTGTGTCCAAAAACTACTTTTAGAGAAACTACATTTTTCGAGAAAATATCAAGAACAGAACAAAATGAGTCAAAATTACTTTTTTGACTATTTAATACATTTATTCAATGTGAACATTCAAGTACACATATATCTGTAACTTTTTTATGCAGCTGATTGTAATCTAATTACGTAGAACTTAAATTCTTCATAAAAAATTTCACTTTGTATGCAGGATTTTTTTCTTCTTCATAAACCAAATATTTCGACATTTATGCATGTGTGCAAAAGAAAGTGTTCAAAATATAGTGCAATAATTGACTTAAATGAAATAAAAACCAATTCTTTATAATTTCAATTCTTTATAGTCACAGAATGCATTATATTAAAAATATGAACTAAAAAACAAATAAATAGCACAAGTTTTATGCTTAAAATACACCACCAGTTCAGTTATTCCATCCGAGGACTGCAGTTTCGTGCTTTTTAGCACTCATCAGCCCGGAATAGGAATCATATGAGCTGGAGGGAAAAACCTCTTAAGGGAGCCAAGAGAGCCAAACAAACTGGTAGCTAATGTAGAATTAAGCACACCAGATGAGTGACCGCAGCAATGGTGCGGTTCAACTCAAAGATTGATGGCAAAGTTTTGCCTACAAGATACATTGCTCTGCCAACAATCTTTGAGTTGAACCGCACCATTGCTGCTGTCACTCATCTGATGTGCTATTTAATACATTTAGTTAGCAGTTTGTTTGGCTCTCTTGGCTCCCTTAAGTTTTTTCGATTCCAGCTCATGTGACTCCTATTCCGGGCTGATGAGTGCTAAAAAGCCCAAAACTGCAGTCCTCGGATGGAATAACTGAGCTGGTGGTGTATTTTAAGTATCTCTGCCTTAGCCCTGGCTTAGGGCGGTAACTTACTACAAAACAAGTTTTATAACCTAAGTGTTTAATCATCAATTTCTTGTTCTTTAATCTATGATTAGAGAAATAATTGTTGTTAAAACATCATGCAAAACTTATTTGTAAAAATGATTAAAAATTAAGCTTTCTTTCGGCACCTAAATATTGCACATTTAGTCAGTGCAGTCTTACGAGATGACGGCACCCGAGGCGGAAATGTTCTGCGCCCCTCCTCCCCCACCAACACAGCGAATGTTGAGCCTATACTGGAAAAATACTGTTTTTTTTTTTAAATAACTTTTATATAATTGAATTTATTTTTTAAAATCTATGTGTACCATAAAATCAGAAAATAAATATAAAGAGTTAGCATTTTAAAAGCTATTTTTATGGTGGAATAATATAAAATAATAATAATAAATTATAATACATCAAAAGCTTGGTATATGGCACCCTCTCGTATCTTGTCGCCCGGGGAGATCGCCACGCTCGTCCCCCTCTTCGGACGATCCTTCATTTAATAACCTTCCTTTGAGTTTTAAATGGAATCGAAATTAGTTGCCTTGCTAGTGTTGTAAATTTCTTTTCATAACTCTACCAACTGTTACATAAGAAAATTTTATTGACAATTTTCTTAAGTAAAATATTTTTTAATGAACATTTTGGAGAAAAATATTATCAAATATTCATTAATTAAACCTCATTACTATCTATATTTATGCATTACGAATATTGCAGTAAATAAGAATTGATTATATTACACAGCGTTAGCATAGTTTTGGACAGTTTAAGACAGTTTCGAACTTTTTTGGACAGTTTTAGACTGCTTTGGACCGTAAAAACCACTTGTGCTGTCCTAAACCAGTTTTGGACAGTCCAAAACCCAACCATGCTCTGAAGTTAACTTGGGGTGTCACCTACCAGATGGATGTCACCCAGGGCATGTCACCTCCTCTCGAGAACTTTGACTTAGAAAAAAAGCTTTTTTTTTCTCCCAAGTTACAGCTCTCAAAAATTGAAAGCACACGATTTTATCAATATCTACTTGTTAAACATTAAAAGTGGGCAAATCAATCCTTCGGAATTAAAAAAAATGGAATTTTTAAGACATCTCACTTTTAAACTCGCAACTATTGGAAAATTTGATTTGAAATTGAATTTCTAACGTTGTATGCATCTTAGGTTTACAATAAAATACAAAATACGAAATTTTCATAGAAAAGAATTAATACTTCAATCTCTGTATAGAGGTTTTTCCTCCTTCTCCTGAAGAAGGAGGGGGATTGAAAAAATACAATAAAATAAAAACAAAATCCGGAGTTGGAATCGGAGTCGGCCACTTTTCCTTCCGACTCCGCAGCCCTGGTTCTGACCCGCGAGAATGATTTGAATAAGAGGTGCGGCATCTCGGGCATAAAAATGAGCACCACTGTAATAGTTCAATCGTCTGTTATATGTTGTTACGCGTCTAACGCTCTACGGATATCGATTTGTCGCGGATTTTATGGAATACTACTATGGGGTCGTTTCCAAAATTTTAAAAGTATTTTTTTCTGAAAGAGCATGCTTAAAAACATAGGATCTGACCATTTTTTAAATAATTTATTTAAGTTTAATATTTTGAAAAAATACTTAAATCGGTGAGCTTTCATTGTTTACACTTCTGTCGTGTGACCTCACAAATCATGAAATGCCATTCAATGTTGCCATTCACAGAACAAAATATTTAATTCGCATCTTTACTCACGTGTATTGACAACGATATGCTTGATAGCAAGCGTAGAGCGCAATTTTAATTCGCTGCTTGATTATCATAACGTGGAAACGTAGTAGAAAGATGCGCCAAATTGCATCACTTGGGACGTCATAAAGACCACGCCTTGTTTGAAAAACCAGACACTTTAAAAAATTAATTAAACAAAAACTGTTGGGAAAATAAAAGTAATTTCTGTGTCCATGTATTTTTTTTTGCTCATTCTATCCATTTCAATGACTAAAAGTAGTACTTTTGACTGGAGGAAACCACCCCATTCAATAAAATAAATATTGGATGTTACTCATTGATAGTTCAATTGATTAGGTAAATTTAATCTAAATTAGTTTCGTTTGCTAGGCTTTGGGTAAACCGCATTTTGTAAACTCAAACGTTACTCCCATAAGTACAACTTTTAAATTATTAGCAAATTGAGATAATTAGTGATTAACCAGTGAGTGAATGCTAATTAGGAATCTGATATCGATGAATGTTTTCCAATCTTCGACATTGAAGTATGCATCGATGTTTAAATAAATTATTAAAATATTAAAATCTGATAAAATTATACATATATCTTTTAAGATATCTGAAGCTTTATTTTTTTACGCACTCATAAAAATACTTAATGTATGTAATCCTCACCTGTTTGTAAAAGTATTTCTCTGTTTTTAACGACATTTTCTTCAGGTAAATAGGATTTTTAAGTCGACACAGATACCAATGAATTTTGTAGAATCTAAGAAACCAACTTCTAAAGGCCTCACCTCCATGCACCTCAGTTGATTAAGACGTTTATTAACTGAAAACTAGAAACATATCATTCTGTTGTAAAAAACATAAAACTAATGGAATCAGTAATGTTGCTATTTCATTAAAATGTTCCAAATAGTTCCCACGATAGCAAGTTCAGAAATAAGAGGATAAAAAAAAAACGACGAAAACTTTCCATTCTCCTTCTTTTTATCAGCTTTTAATATACAGGGTGTCCAAAAAATCCGAAACACATTTAAATAATCATAGAAAAGCAACAAGTGTTCGTATCAACATGCAATTTGTGCCATAATGCTCCACAGGTTCAAGAATTCTTCATGACATCTTTAAAAAAATTAAAAGGACCAAAATAAAAAAGTGTAATAATAGGTAATCACTGTATCGTCGCAGTAACAAAACAAACGATTTTTAATTTCCAATTGCAAGTGATAAGACAACTGAAAATCACAGAAAACATAGAACAAAGAATGAAAGTGATATCAGTAAATTTATAAATTCAGGGCAGCTCTCGCCACCCAATAACGTTCCTAAATTTAAGTCTGAGGAAGAGTAGCGCATTTGCGAAGGTGTGGCGTGTCCCATATCCTTTTTAAAGCTTACATAGAGGGCAAAGAGAGTCCGGTGTAACATTGATGCGGTTACGGTGTTTTTGAAGGCAGTCATGTCTAGTAATAAGACGAAAAATTGTCACACATCACTAAAAGCAAACGTCATGTGAGTTGTTGATCTTTTAATTCAATAGAAAGCAATACCTTTCTTTACCAGAGTTAAATGTGTGTGCTTGTTGGCATGGGATGAACTTGAGTACCGTTTTGATGTGCTTCTTCGAGTAATATACGGTACACCCATTGAACTCTGATGATAAAAGGTATTGCTTCCTGTTTAATAAAATGATTAAACACCTTACATGTTTGTATTTCTTACTGTGGCGATACAGCGATTACTTATAATTACTTTGCTTTCTTATTTCTTATTTTTACCCCCTTTTTTTACGTTGTCATAAAAAAATTCTTGAATCTGTGAAGTATTATGGTGCAAACCGCATATTCATACGACAATTTGTTGCTTTTCTATGAATTTTTAAAATGTGTCAAGAACTTTTTTGAATACCCTGTTGCTGCTCCACTGTTGGTGGTTCGATGGGGCAAGCTTTTTAATCGTTGCGAAACGCGACAAAGAATATTAGTAGTTTTAAATTTTATTTTGTTAATTACGGTAACAAACTAATTTCATGGCTGAACTTAAACAAGCATAAATGTTACGATTTTGGACATTTTGAATTTTTTTAAATAATGCAGTTTTGCGGAGCTTTCCTTGACTAATGGATTTAAAAGCGTTTTTAAAAGATTTTTTTTCTCCATATACAACCATTTTCTCCATATACATACTTCCATCCCAAACAAAAATGATTAATAATAATTATGAAGTAAATTGTGTGGATGTAGCATTATTAACTAGATAACACAACGAGAAACCAGTTCCACGGGCATATGTCAGAAAAGCTTCTTGCCCGCAACAACTTTCGCAGTAACCTGATGGGATGCAAACAGCACATCATCCGCGTAAACTACGCTTATACTTGAAGTACACCGCCAGCTCACTCAATTCCAGCCGAGGACTGCAGTTTCATGCTAATTAGCACTCATCAGCTCGGCATAGGAGTGTCTGAGCTGGAGATGGAAAACCTCTAAAGAAAGCCAAGAGCACGAAACTACAGTCTTCAGCTGGAATTGCGTGAGCTGGCGGTGTATTTCATGTGTTTCTGCTTTAGCCCTGGCTACAGGGCGGTAACTTACTGAATACGCTTATACTTTTATACTTTTCTATTTCAAGTTTCGTGCGTTCAATAGCGGCCATTGCCTTTCAATTCGGAGTTGTGCATCTAGTTATACTACATCTATGTTAAATTGTTAACATAAGTTAGAAAAGTTAACAAATAAACAAGGAGGAAAAACTTAAGCAAATAGAAATTCATAAAATTTGCGCTTTTAAAGCTTTTCAATTAAAACATGACATTGGGGATTTTCTTGATTCATCAATTTAAAAGTTTTATATAAGTCGTTTTCGCCATACACTTTTTTCTAACATTTCAACTTTTGTATGAGTTTCGTCTCAGCAAGAACATGGCTAAAATATTTATGGTATTCTATAGAGCTTACATCTTTCTTATCAATGAAATCCGCTGTGCTTTGCTTTCCGCGTTTATCCAAGACAGCAGTTTGCCGAAGTTCAATGAAGATTCTTTGCACGTAGCGCTGAAGAAAAATTTTGACCACTCGCATTGTTCCAGTTATGGAAGCATGGATTTTGTACTAAAAATGATAAGAAGACAAAGTATGTTATGAATACGAGATCAATCTCAGTATTAATTTAGTTTTTATAGAATGTTCCATACAGTTCGTGATGCAGAAATGGAATCGGAAAAGTTCTTCAAATGGAAATGGCAATATCAAAATATTTCATCATGCCAAAAAAAAAAAAAAAAAACTGAAACGTCACTGACTATTTTCGGGTAACGTTCCCGGATTTCACAGGTTGACAACAGTTTCCTGTGAAACACAAGTTTTTTTGCGAAAAGAATTCCTGAATAGCTACTAAGTCTACGAATGCCGATTTCAAATGCGGTGAAAAACATTTTCAGCTACCAAAAATATATTCAGTTTCTTTAATTGGACTTTCGTCTTCAGTTTAGTTACGGCACCTCCGGATTGATAGAACCCCCAAAAAGGGAGAAATGCAGTCTGGAAATGTGAGCTTTGAAGGATTGTTAGCAAAAACGCTGTTCCGGATTTGATTGCAATTACATCTTATCTTCGATCACATTTTCTTTATTAGTTTTCCACTTGAAGCTGGAAAGTGTCAAGCTATTACTGTCAACAATTAAAGCAAAACCCCTCCTAACGGACACCCCTCAAAGGCGGACACCCCTCTTATGCGGACAATCTTTAATTCCCCAGTTCCAATGCAAATAACATTATTAAACCACTGTCCTGCGGATACCTCTCTATTGCGGACACAAAAATTTGTCCCGTTAGTGTCCGTATTAGAGGGAGTAAGTTTGCACTGAAGGTTCCTAAGGTATTCCAGATTAATGACTGGCTTTGACTAGAACGGTTTCTGAATTTTTCAGAAATATTCCTGGTCAATTTCATGAAGGTTATACTCTAAAAACAACAGTTTCAAAAATGACGAAAAAGTACTCAAATTTGAACATATCGCGAGTCAAAATGGCTCCGACTACATGGTATTCAAATTTGAAACATTGAAATACTCATCAAATACTCAAACCAACATGTGTGATTATTTTTGAGGTATTTGTGCTCATTTTTGAATATGTAATAATTTCAAAACTGAGAATTACGTACTCGCTTTTGAGCATGAAATAATTCAGTACACTATTTGAAAACATGAGTACTCATTTTTGAAACAAAAGGTTTCTAGAAAATTTGAAAACACGAATGTACTCATTTTTGAAAACTTCATTTTTCTCAGTGTATTTTCTTTTAGAGGCAAACTTTCCTGTTTTCTTGCCAGATGTGTCAGAGGCAGAATTAAACACATTAGCTGCCCATTGATTTTTCCTGTTCCAAAACTGCTACAAATTTGTTCAACTGAATGTCACCCCTGTAAGTAGTACAGTAAATGTATGAGAAACTGTTATCTGATTTTCAGGCAAGAGATGGTACTCGTAGCCCTGGCTGACGCTGCTATATAGCATGAGTTTGAAGAACATTTAAGGAAAGTCTACCCCTACAGTTTAAAGTTTGCACGTGTTTTATTCAAAACTTTTAAAAAAGTTCAATTGTATCCCTAAGGTTCTCACTGCAATGTGTGGTGTCCACATAGAAGTCAGGTCGATTACAGGAGTTTCTTTCACGACTGAAATCAGAGTGAGAAGTTTCTTCGTTTTTGTGTCAAGTCGTAGCTGCGGTAATACTCCATATGAGGCTGTGAAAAGCAAAAGGATGAAAGTAGACTTTAAAGTTTTTAGTAAAATGCGTTTAAAGTTCAGATCCTAGATAGGCTTTCATCTAAATCACACTGTATAGCAGTACCCAGGGCTGTGGAGTCGGAGTTGAAGTCGAAGAGTCGGAGTCTGACTAATTTTGGGGTAAAGAGTCGAAGTCGTTCGAAAACATGCCGACTCCGACTCCGAGTTTCTTTTTTTTTCTTTAATTTTCCATGACTTCTTGTACTTTTTAAAAAACTGACTACCTATTAATTTGATTACATGCTACTAATAAGAAAATGCTTGTCATTGTGGCAACCAGCTGGCTTGATTGTTTATCGAGCTTTCTGTAACAGCAACCTACGCCGTCTCCTAATTTGCTTATTTTTTAACTTTATTAGAGTGATAGCAACTGTCAGCACACAATTTTGTTGCCTAACATTTCCTAAGTAATCCCTTGCAAATAAAAATAATATATTTATTACCTCGATCTCAGTTATAAAGTAGTAAAAGGAATATATGAATTGCTTGGGAAACTTTTGAGGGTGCTTGGTAAATTCAAATAAGTGTTGGCTTGTCCCGAAAGCGCAAATCCAAAGATGCGATGAAATATAAATGTTTTTTTTTTTTTTTTAATTTAAAAACTTTATCTAAGAAAGCTTGGTTATCACTAAAAAGTTAAAAATAAAATCAGTACATTATTTCTTAGTTACAACATTCAATAATTGTAGTTAATCCTAAAATCTTCTTCTTAAGGTTAATTCCAAAGCTGCCAATAAATAGAAAATTAAAAATTGAGCCAAGAAATATAGCTATAGTAAAAGCTATTCGTACAAAGCTGTATACCACTGCATTTTGGGTTAAATTTGCTCTTTCTACCCGCAATATAATGCATTATTTTCCCTGAAATTTTTAAGATGAAATTTAAGATTTAGAGGGATATTATTGGGGAAATTTTTCAGAATTAAAGTATTTGAATTTTTATAAACTCTGAGATTAAGTTAACCTGGTATCCACCAGATGGGTGTTACCCGGGAGGACCGCACCCTGTCAAGAAATGTTTTTTGACTAGGCAAAAAAAAAAAAAAAAAATCCCTCAAGTTACAGTTTTCAAAAATTGAAATCACAGGATTTGATCAACATCTGTAAGTTTAACATTAAAGGGGAGCAAATTAATCTTTAAAATTTTGTTTTAAAAAATGGGAGTTTTAAGTAACCTCACTTTAGAAATCGCAACTATTGGATAATTTGAGTTTCAAATTGAATTTCTAACTTTATATACATCTTAGGTTTACAATAAATTACAAAGCGAAATTTTCATAAAAAGAAATTTATATTTCAATCTATGTTTGGGGAGTTTCCCCCCTTCCCATGAGGAAGCGTGATTTGGGAAAAAAAAATCTCGGAGTCGGAGTTGGAATCGGAATCAGACGTTTCAAAACCCCGGAGTCGGAGGCGGCAATTTTTTTTTTCCGACTCCGCAACCCTGGCAGTACCTACCAGACCTACTTGTACTATCTCTTGTGCATAAACAGAAAGATAGGTTCGCCTAACATTTGAACTTGTTATCACCAAATGTTCAATAATGTCACTTACACACACTGCCTCATTTGCAGAATGCGTAAAAAAACGAACAAACGAAAGAAATAATCTTGTTTCCTTTTAATTAATTATATCAGTAATGATGCTTACAATACTAAAAAGCTATGAATGAAAAAAAGTTTACTTTTAAAAAAGTCACGTTTTGAGTTTTGACATTAATCTGAGCCGTAACTGATACATTTTCGTATATATTTCTCTGGCAATTATACTTCTAGAACCATATCAGGTAACGCAGGATAAAAATTAAGATCTATCCTAATTCTATTTAAATCAATAAGTACTATTTTTTTTTAGTTTGCTTAAGATAATTAAGCACTGTATACCAGAAATATTTTCGTTTCACGAATTTTCGCATGTTATGAAATTAGTGAAAAAGAAACTAATTTTGGAATTTTCAGAAAGTACCGTTTCGAGTTATCCCACTTGTATTATTATGTGATACTATACGTTTTCGTACTTTAACGGTATTTGAGCTTCTTTGCATATTCAGAAATGTTAATTATTCCCCTATGTGTATCGATCTCGAGTCTAGATTAAATATTCATTTGCTGTATTCCCAGACGCATGTTTTGCTCACTCGCAACAACGTACAAGTAATGCTTTAGTGTGCATTCATATATCTCTTGCTCCTCTACTTCAATTTTGAATTGATTTGCAATTCCTTTTAGGAATAGTTTTATCTTTTGCAGCAATAAATGTTAGTTTCAAATTTTCCTATCATACATCTTGAAGGTTATCTCGCTGAATTTGACAGCAGTAAAATGCTCTATGCATTTTTAAAATAGATGTGTTTGGAATTTTAGTATTAGAAAAGGTGTGTTGTAAATTAAACTCTATGACTCGCATTCATTCGTCGCCATACAATTTGAAAATAGTACTAATTCAAGAACAAATCAAATAGTTACTTAAAATTATTCTTTGGCTATCTATTGTTACTGGATTTAAGAATATGGTCGCGTTCGAATAGGATGACCAGTTAACGTGGGCAATTGATTGCGTTACTGTTAATGATGTTAGTAGTTATTGTTCGAGTGTTCCACCGAGCAATTTTGGCTAATGCACTTGATCACACGTTCTTTTATATTAGCTCGTCCTTAATTTCTGGGTCGGATTAATATTTTCGTTTGTGAATACTTTGGGGACCAGCGAAAAAGTAGTTTCAGACTGGGTTGTTTTAAAGAATGCTGATGGGTAAAAGTAAATTTTATGAAATTCTGCCAAGTAATTCATTTTTGTAAGAAATATTACCAAACGTACTCTCAAAAATGTATGCGTAAAAAATATAATGCTACACCAATGATTCTTTTTAACGTGTTTATTTATATTCTGCTCTGAAATCAACGAAAACTAAGAAATGTACGACAAATACATAAGCAGTAGCATAATGTCCGTACTTAAATGTCCCATTTTGACGAAAAAATAAATGGTCATATTAAGGAGAACACTTATTTTGTAAAACCAGCTGAGACTTTATCTGTATATCACACTTTTAAGTATTCATTAAAATCATCTGTTTCTAGTGAAAGTTAAAAAAAAAATAAGTTTCCACTTTCATCTTTTAACTACTTCAACCTTTACTACAAAAGGGAAACTGACACAGTCAAAAAACAGAACTGCAATGATTTAAATTTAGGATAATCCCTAAAATTTGCAACTACAGTGGACTACCTCTATCTTAACACTCTCTAATATGAACACCCCGATATTCTAAACCCATTTTGATGGTTTCAGTGAAGTTCCATAGACTTAACATGGACTGACCTTTCTGTACTCTGAACACCCTATAATATGAAAACTAGGGTGGTTCAAAAAAACTTTTTTTTCAGCTAGAGTCCAGGATACCCTCTTTTTTTCAGACTTACTAATAGTATTATGCTGTAAAAGTTTGAGCTTCTTACTCAAATTTTAAGAGGCTGCTCAATGACCCTTTAATTTAACATTAGCCGTAGCATAGAAAATCACAAATTTAGAAACATTTAATTTCCCCAGCTGTTTTTTGTAAATAATTATTTTATTGCAACGTATATGCATATTACTCGTGTATATTATAATATGTAGCATTGTTTTGTCAGTTCCATTTTTTAACCCCCTCCCCATACTTATGATTTTTGGGGGAGGGGGTTGAGCACCCTCTTTCAGTTAAAATCAGAAGCTAAAAATCTTCCTGTATATTACTATCCGCTAGTCTAATAGTTTTGAGGGGTGTCTTGTTATCTAGGAAAAACTTTTATATATATATTTTTGAACTACCGTAATGAGCCTCCCATTATTATGAACACTATTTTCAATCCCCTTCAATTATCACCTCTATATATATAGTGAACATGTTCACAATCGGTACTCGAGAATTCCTTGAATCAAATTAAAAGGCCTAAAATACATTCAGGATTTTAACATTGATTGAATGGCATTAAAAAGAAAACGGAAAGAGGGATAAAGAAAATTATTTTCCTGGATATTCTCTGCATCACACGAAATCATTTAGCTGAGCAATATGAGCCTGAAGTTTCTGCCACTGAACTATATTTCAAGAATCTGACCATTGCATCAAGTTGTTTTCAAGACCTTTAAAGTGTGATTACCTTTAAGCAAAATGCTGCTGAGAATCATCCGGAAACATTTTCATTTGGAGGATAGCACACACCTTGCATGAGGATACACAATGCAAAAACATATTAAAAATAACTTTTTCTTTCCAGATATTATACCGATAGCTGTTTTGTAATATTTTATTGTTGAATGTTATGTTAAACTTTTTAAACTAAAAAAGAAATAAATGCAAGAGTTTAGGTCCTACCGAGTAGAATTAGACATTGCACTTGCCACAATCCAAAACTCAATACCTCTACCTTAGTTACTGGTATAGAGCACTGGGCAAAGTTCTGAACATAGTCCACTAACGCAATAGAATACATATGCATGCACTATCCAGTCTCCCTCCCTAATGAACACCTCCACAATCTGAACACTTTTGTTCGGTCCCATGAGTGTTCAGAATGGAGAGAGTCCACTGTATTTTTTTGTTATGCAGCTTTTTTTTAAACAAAATCAACTATTTTGGCCTGCAGCAAAATCTCGGTAAACAACTGCTCTTTTGTTTAGAAAGAAAAATCCATGATAAAAGAGAAGTTCTTTGTCAGAGGTGTAAAGAAGGAATATCGAATTCTATGAAGACAAAAGTGTTCTAAAATAAGCTATTCGGCAAAGAAAAGGAAAAGAAATGCGTAAAAGATCTGAAAAAACTGTTGCATAATAACATAAGCTCCTCCACGGGGATTCTCATTTGAAGGAACGGTCTTGTCAAAGTTTTTCACCGAAGCGAGATATTGAGTTCTAAAAATAGTAGTTTTTAAAAGGAGGTTTTAGAAGTGGTAAGTAGTTTATGTTTATTTTCATGTTGTTATTTTTAACTTAAACTGCGTAGGATTGTTTGCTGCTAGTGTTGTTGTTTAATTAATTTTTTTTACTAATTATGAACTTTTTATGCTGGAAATATTGTAAACAAAAAATGCGTTTTTTTAAGTAATGCTTATTCATGCTTTTGTATTTACGTAAAAGTTAAACAATTTTTTCACGAAATGCAGTTTTTCAAAGTTACCATATCATTAGTCAATGAGACGTACGTTAGAGAGAAAAAAAAAAAAATGTTATTTCACAGATGTTAATTCATAGTTTTTCAGGGTGGCCACTCACTCTGGAAATCTGGAAAACAGGGAATTTTGAGGGGATTTCGAAATACCATTGGAAAACCTGGAAAACTCAGGAAAATTTGCGATTCACTCGGGAAATTTTCCTCAAATTAGCTTTTTGTGTGAAACATTGGAAAAGTTCATTCTACACTTTAATTTTGGTGTACTCGCGTCGGAGAAAAAGATAAAAATTTATGTAAGTCCACTGAATACTTTCAAAAAAAAAAAAAAAAAAAAAAAGTGCATTTTTCTAATAAATAAACGCTATAAAAAGACGAAAAGGAAAATGTATTACACATTTACGATTGGGAAAATGCAAGTTTCTCCTCCATCTTATTATAGATTTTGTTTTTCGATCGAGAATTTCAGTTAACAATTTGTGTTTTCAATCACGATTTTTGTTATGCAATAATTTTACTTTTAATTGAAATCAATAAAATTTTGCTTTTTAATTTTTGCAACTTCCTTGCAGTCATTGGAGGAAAATTTACTTATATAGAGGTAAAACCTCTTTTCTTTTAGCATGCCTTAAAGCTTGTTTCTGTTTTGCGATTTTGATCCTTTTGCATCCTGTTAATATTTTAATGACTTTGAAGTAACATATACTACGGAACTTTGTTTCATTTTATTTCTTATTCGCGGAACCCGCACGGCTTTGCCCGTAGTAGAAAATCAAAAGTCATTTGGTTCGCCTGTATATTTATAAATAATGGATGATGAATTTCTCGCTAATTTGCTATATTCATTTGCTTGCCGATGTTACGGTTCCATGTTATGATAATTTCGTAATTTATTCGTTCACGTTGTGATAATTTGTTCAGTATAATTTTCTTAAAATTGGAATAGAAAAAGAACAAAATCGAATTTTTGAAAAATCGTTTCGAGGTGCACACCCCGAAAAAACTAATTTTCTACCAAATTTCATGAAAATCGACCGAACGATCTAGGCGCTATGCGCGTCACAGAGATCCTGACAGAGAGAGACAGACCGACTTTCAGCTTCATTATTAGTAAAGATTTCGATATTATATTTATTTTGTAAATGTGTACATTTCTTTTTTTTTAAGCAAATGGAACGAAATGAATGAACATTTTAAAAGTTAGTGTTAAATGTTTGTTAAATTAAAGACTTTTTTCGTAATTTTTGCTTTCTATTGAGAAATTTTCTTAAGTGAATAATTTACATGTATTTATATTATAAAAATGGTCCCACATATAAATAAATTATCACAACGTTCATATTTTAAAACAAATCGTTTTAAATTATGAACGGAAGTAAGCTTCTCGGTGTCTGGAATTTCTGAAATTTTACTCTGGAAAACCCGGGATTCTGTGGGAATTTGAGTTTGTCTGGAGAGTGGCCAACCTGTTTTTTTTTTGGTTTATTTGAAATAATAATGATAATAATCATGTTTTACTCTATGACCTTTTCGATGCTGAAATTACCATATTTATTTTTTTTGAAAATGTGTATGAGATAACTAAAAAGATAACTTGGCGGTAATTAGTTCTTTAAAATTGACTTTTTCTTTTTTGGGTTATTATTTTGAATTCAGAGAACTTTTACTTAAAGGCAATTTTTCTACAGCCGAAAATGACGCAAACAGTCGATAAAATATGCGGTATGTATACAATAAATAAAAAGCGCAATGATATTTCTCTAATACGATTTATTAAAAGGTGATTTGTTCTTCTTTTTTTTTTTTTGGTTTCAGCAAAAAAGGAAAGGAAATTAAAAGAATCTTCTTACTCAATAATGAATTTTTCTGTGATTGGACTTTGCCGCAGCAATGTGTTTATGAGGCATATAAAATGTGGTATTTTTTACTGACGTCAATTCATATTTTTTGTTATGCTTCTTTGTTTTATTTAAAATTAAAAAAACTTATAATAAATTCGGATTTTTCAATATTGAATTTTCCATATTTATGAATCAGTGTATTTGTATGAGACAGATAAAAAGTTGAACTCTTGGCGTAAGTTCTCAAAATGTTGGCTTTTTTCGTTTTCGTTGTAGTTTAAAATTTTATGAAGCCGTTTATTTAACGGGAACTTAAAAAACAAAATGTAAATAGACGTGGAATGTGTACCCGCCAAATAAAAAACTAATTTAGTATTTCCATACTGTCAATCCGTTAAAAAGAGGGCTAAGAAAGGGGAGGGGGAGATTGGTCGTCCCTCCATCTGTACATATCTTGTATCATTACTAAAATACAATGTTTGTGTGTTTGTGGTGTGCATCTCGTGAAAACGTTCAGACCTTGAAACATGAAATTTGGAATATAGATGTAATTTTTGCCGACGACCTTCAGAGCCCGTGTTTTCATCAACTACTGAGAAAAAAGTTATTTGTTGTCAAATGTGATTTGTATCACGTTCTATCCAACAGATTCCAAACTAATAGTAGTGTTATTCTATAGTGTATTGTTGTAAATAGCGGACCTTACTTGTACTAACATTCAAATTGCCAAGAATCTGTAACAATGACATTATCTTTGAGAATTCAGTTAGAAAAAAACATACCTTGTTGTGAGTTATGCCAAACTGATATATATGTTTTGGATTGATCGCAGCCTGTTCCAAAACAAACTTTACACATTACTTGGAAGTTTACTGATACTAAGATTAAGATTTTTTTTGCCGATTTTTTTTTTAAATTTTTGAAAAAAAAAAAAAAAAAACATTTACTATCCTAAAATTGAACAAAAAAATTTTCTAGAGTAGTTTTTATTCTTCAAATTGTATTTTATTAATTCATATGCGTTCTTTATTTATTTGTGCATTTAACTAATTTGATGTATCTTAACATCAAGTTGGATACTTACAATAAAGCATTGCTCCCTTTTGTTTCTTGATTTCTTTTCCTTTTTCCTAGAATAATCTTTTATATTTTATATGCTTTTTGTTAGTTGAAGTATCTACACAGAGAACATAAGTAAAACTTCTTATTTTTATAAATTACAAACATTAAACTGACTTCGCTTCAGTACACATACAAGACTTGCAGCTGATTAAAAATTTCGTAACAAAAGATAATCAAATGCATTCAAATTCTCAACGAATTTGCAACTTGATTTGCTATTTCCTCCTTTGAAAATGCTTCCTTTCGAGCCACTTGCATCAAAAGAACCAGTAAAACTGACATTACTGCTTTTTTTCAAAGAAATTTATGGGTTAAAAGCCATTTTCTTTGTTCCGTTCGTTGCACGTTTGAGCCGGAGTCAATGTAAAAAGCTTTAACATTATTTAGCTGAAACCAGTAAAAATAAATGGAAGAAATGCTTCACTCAGTTCAGGAAAAAACTTTCGTCTACGTTTCGTAATCCAATTTCGATTCGGGATGTTTCATTTTTGTCCGCAGCTAAAGTGCTTCTCTTTAGATGTCGATATAAAACTGATATTATAAAATAGGTTTAAAAAGTGGAATCTTACATTTTATTAGTATCCATTCAAAGTTTAAAAAGAAGTAATCTACTTACTATTACTAGACTAGCTTATCTGCTTTGCTCACTTTTGGAACTTCTGTTTTGGAAGAAGGAAAGCTACTATTTTGAAGTGTCGATAACTATTTATTTTAGTAAATTTTTAAAGGTAAAAATTTTTTTTTAAATTATCTTTCTTTATTATTATTATTATGATTATTATTAATATATTGAAGAAAGGGAAACATTGATATTCTTATTATGTTGAAAATAAATGGGGTATTTTTAAGGGAAAACTAAGTTGTTTTCTCCTTAACCGTAACTTACCATACGCAAACTTAATTATTGGTTTAAATCTTGCTTTAAATTAAAGAATAGTAATGAAAATCGTAGGAACCTCAGTTTTTCAATTAAGACAAAGTCACTTAAATAAACTGCTTGATTGATGATGTTCAAATTTTATATAACATCTAGCATAAAGTATTTTTCACCATACCTATGGTACCAAAGCTACAAACACGACCATTCTCTATTTCCTGTAATTTAAAATCGACTGAATCTTTTTTCCAGTTTTGTTAAACATATTAATTTGATCGTATTAAAATAATGAGTAAAAAATTGTTTCCATTCGCAGCCCCAGCAACACGTGGTTGAGTCATTTAGTAAATTATTAAAAAAAGAAGTTATTTTAATAATTTGAGTACTATTAGCAATAAGAATCTGATTTTGTCACTATATGCATAACAAAGAGAAAAAAACTGTCAATAAAGACTATGAACTAGTAAGGATACTGGTCAGTTGAAAAGTCAGGTGTGTTTGGAATCAGTGATTAACATAGTCAATGTATCTTTAAATCATAATCGAAGACAAAATAAAATATTAAAAACATCAAATCAATAATGATTCGACTTCGATATGTCACAATAATAAATACTACTACTTCCCATTTTTCGTTTTTCGCCTATGCTAGTAGCATTTTTTCAAATCAATCTTCAAAAAACTGCATTTTTCCTCTTAAAAGATGGCGCCCGTTGTTTCTAGGTCGAAAATTATGCATATGCACTCCATTTTTACTTCCTTTTACAAAAAAGGAAGTATTGTATTCGTGAAAAAAATTTCACTCAAAAATCGTCCTTAATTTCCATTTTTTCTCACTCTCGAATGAATGCTGAGTTTTTTTTTCGACCTGACCTCCTGACCACACGTGGATATATGCCTAGAAACCTACACACACCCGAAATATCCATTTTGACGACTCCTGAGTTAATCACAACGAATTTTCTCGTGACGTCCGTATGTATGTGCATATGTGTGTATGTATCTCGCATAACTCAGAAACGGTATGTCCTAGAAAGTTGAAATTCGGTACGTAGACTCCTAGTGGAGCCTAGTTGTGCACCTTCCCTTTTGGTTGCATTCGGATGTTTTTAAGGGGTCCTTTTGCCCCTTTTTGGGGGAAATCATTGTTAATTTCGATGTGAACTCATGTGATGTTATAATTTCTCAGACACTTGGCGATATATCGCCAGTATTTTGGTCACCCAGTATATTTGGTTTGGCAACAAATTTGACGATTTGTTTTTTTAAATTTTAAATTTAGTTTCAATTTGGCCACTGTTGATGATATTTAGAAAGTAAACAATTGAATCACATTAAAATTGCCAATCATGAGGAAATGACATTAAATTGGAGTAAAAGGAAGTCATGTGATGCACACATCAGCTCGTTTTTATTTCAAATTTGAGTTGTTTTCTGAAAAACAGCCAAAATGTGAATTGCTTGTTTCTACCTTGTGTAGCTTCTGCGTCTAATAAAAACTAAGGTAAAACACCTGTAGTGGCCACTTCAAGGTTTATATTTAAAAAATAGGATTCCAGGTCTCCCAATGGATTGAAAAGTGCACCAAACGTGCAGGAGGTATTGCCTCCTGCACGTTTGAATTCATTGGGAAACCTGGAACCCTATTTTTTCAAATATAAACCTTGAAGTAGCCACTACACTGAAGCACTGGTGTGTTTAGCTTACAGTGCTGGCCAAATTATTAGACTAAGACTGTTTTAAAAGCAAATTCTTTATTGATTACATAACTATAGACACATTAACGAACAGTGAAATAATTATCTAATATTTAGTATGCATTCCTTGTTCTTGATGAGCATTTTAAGTCTTTTTGGCATACTTTTCACTGGGTTTACACCATTTCTTAACACTTTTTAAAAAAGGAGGTAAAATATTGTTTATACTCACTATTATATATACTCACATACACATACTCACTAATTACCTAAAACTATTTTTAAATATAACAGAACACACTAATAACTACTGAACTGTTTAAGCTGATTGAGGTTATGTTCCTGGTAGGTAGATAAACAAAGAATATAAACAAAGCAGACAGTGCTGCCACCTGCAAACATTAAGTTATGCTAAAATAACGCAATAATCAGTGTACAGTATGTACTGTACTTTAACAGTAAAATAAATAGTATTTTAGTACAAATAGTGTACAAATAAAAAAAAACTCTTTAGTCAAATACTTTGGCCAGCACTGTACATTGTGTAGGAGGAGTTGAGGCTCGTCGAACCTAGAGGCACATTGGACTGGTCTCGGTTATTTTAATACTGTATTATATTTTAAAAAAAATTGACTACCAAAAGATACCTACCCTATGGTGCCACAAATACTATAAGGAAATCACATGATACTGTTATGTTGAATACATTTTATTTTAAGGAGTGACCATTTCAACGAGTAATTTTCTGAAGTCTGAAACTTTATTTTCTAAATGGTTTTCAACATGACAAGAGCAGTAAATTGAGTTTATCTCCTAAAGTAAGTTCTATGACATTATTCTGATCATTTATATATTAGACATTTATTTCGCGTTGCACATGTTTTAAATTAATAATAATAACACTTAGAATCAAAAGTAAAAGAAAATATATATTTTTCAAAAAAATAATTAACAAAAAAATATGCTAAGTTAATTTTTTCTGAAAGATTTGCTAATTTGTTTTTTTTTTAATCATTCATTTTCAAAAAATAATTAAAAAAAACTGCTGTAGATTTTTAAAATAGAATAAAATATCTAATACATGCCAGTATAAAATCATTTGATTAAAAATGATTTTTTTCCGAAGAAAGCCTTCTGGATAGAAATGAAACGGAGACATAAAATTAAAGTAAGAGAAAACAACGTTAGAAGAAGCACAAATTTGCAAATTACAGCAGACACGTGTTTCGGCGTTACAGGGAACGCCTTTTTCAATGCAAAAAATAATGAGCTTATGGATGAAAAGACATCCGACAAAAACTCAGCACGTAACGCCGAAACACGTGTCTGCTGTAATTTGCAAATTTTTGCTTCTTCTAACGTTGTTTTGTCTTACTTTACTGTTCAGCACAAAGGTATTTATTTATCTCACATATAATTAAGTTTAAAAAAAGGTAAGATTTGTCTTAAGATCATCTGACTTTGATTCCTTTATTTAATTTTAGAACGCAAAGCTGTCCTAATCTAAGGATGTCGTTGTTATTTTATTTTTTTCGGAAATAAATATAAGGTAGTTTGTCACATTTATTTTCTTTTTGAATCTAATAGAAAGCAAATAATTGAATAAAGAAGACATCTTCATCAGGAAATCTAAAAGCGTGTGAAGTATTTTGAATAGGAAGTAACATATTATTTTATATTCACAGCCATCCTAAACCTCATATGTTGCCTACTTTAATTAATATTTGTAAGTTTCTCAGAAATGCTGAATGTTTATTTTTTACCTTGAACTTTATTAAATAATTGTGTACTTATAGTGATTACTTTTCACCATTTGTAATTAAAAATACTTTACTAATTAAAACTACATTAAGGTAATATATTAGTCTTCCAATTTTGTTTTTCATTCTAAATATGAAAGAAAATAATTTAGTTACAATATTCTATGAATTCTATCACTAAGATTATAACAGAAGCAGTTTTTAAAATGTGGTCCAACGTGCACCTGCGTACTTCGGGCATAGGACAGGTTTGTTCACTTGGCACGGTTCTGTTAAAAAGATATTTTACTAAAAATGTTAATGAAATGAACATTTTGAAAAAAAAAAAAATATGGAATTATGAAAAATTTATTTTTTATTGTTATTTCAAACTCTCATAATCGCAAATCGAACTGCTCATTTAATTTTTGATGAGATAAAAAAATGAAAAGTAGAAAAGCTGGGCCCTAGCGCGCCCCAAACTCCCAATGTATAACGCAATATAGTCTAAATATTTTACAGTGAATGCAGTTTCGTGTTAGAACATTAGAGCACATCATTAAAACAAAATCTTTATTTTTGTTTTTGTAACAAATTTCATTGGTTAAAATCTTTTTTTTTTTTTTTAATAATTAAAAAAAAGACTCGTAAAGTTCTTCAAAACTGTAATTCTTTCTTACGTTTTAATTTTGAAATCCTATTAAAGATATATTTTAAGACATCGAAAAATTTTTGATTCTTGCAGTAGATATTATTGTTTGAACTACATATTCACTATGTCTTAATTCAAAAAGATATTTAACAAAAGAGAGTACATTCCGATTGTTTGAGTAACATCATTGTTTATGTTCCATTTTGCGTTTGAGATTGAATAAATAATGATTATTCATTCCTTTCGGTTCACTTGCAGAGTCCCGTTAAATCAATATTACTTTAAGCGTTTCTAATAGAATTACTTTGAAATCAACATAGCATCATTATTTTGTGAACGCTTGATTTATTTCTGTTGAGAAAGCTATTAAAATATTACGAGTTTTTTTTTTTTTTTTTCAAATGTACAGAGACAGGAATGAACTCGTAACAATTACAGCGTTATTCTTCGTTACAATTTCTATGCGATTATTTCTTTTTGATCATCCACGTATTATTGTTAGGGTAGACTAAGCACATTTACTAGGATTTTTTTCAATGAATTTTCTAATATTTATGTTTGAACGTAGGAAATTTTAGACATTGTGGTTTTATAAAACAGTTAATGAAGTCAAAATTTGTACATTCAGTTGTTGCTCACCTTATGTTTTTAACCGTAAAAAAATGTTTTTTGAGTCCATGTTGGTTGCGTAAACTTGCCCCGAACACGGGGCAAGTTTACGCATCGAGTGGGGCACGTTTATGCATAATAAAAATGATACCAAGGAGTAAGTGATATAGATATTTAACCAAATTTTAATGTTTTATGTCTCTTAAAACACTTTGAAAATAAGAAAATCACAAATAATTAATTGAAGAACATTTTATAGGCGAGACTAAAATCATTTTGCTTATTGCTAACTAAAAAAAAAACTATTTAGTCATCTTCTTTATCACTGTTAATTTTTACTAACAAAAATAAAGTTTTTTTTTCGCATACTTGTCATGGGACTGCATTTTGACTTCTAAGACATTGAACCCTGTATTGTCCTTATTTCGATTGGTTGTGTGCTTTCAAACAATAGATGCAAGCACAATTTTCTACTTTGTAAACAGAATCGTTCATTAATTTCCTTTTTACAGAGTGTACTAACGTTTTCTCTGTCGCAGGTTTTGGTTTCATACTTTTTTCTTTTCTGTCTTCTAGTTCTGCTTGAATAGAAACTTGTAAATTTGAAAGTAATTTCTCCTTTTTTTTTTGTTCTGCCCCATTTTGTTTTTTTTTCTTGTAGCATCTAACTGCTTTTGTCTGAGAGCTTCTTTCATCGGAGTATCAGTTTGGAGAAAAAAAAAAGAGGATACTCACAATCCTTTCCTGGTTCCAAAGCTTTGGTCCTACTTTTTAAAATGGTCTCAGTTGGGGTAGTCAATATGTGACAAAGTGGAAGGCCTAGTAGGAGAAATACTTGGATTACCGAAAAGCCTTTTCATTATCTTCACATCTAACGTGGTTTTGTTAGTGTTTTCAACGTAATGTCTTACCATGTTTAAAATCAAGACAATGTATTGCAGGCTGAATAGTGTATAAAGTTAAAATTGAACAGGCATGAAGACAACACTATATGATTGTAAGCTATAAGATGCGAATCAGTTACTTAATTAAAATTGAATGGTGATTTTCAAAACTAAATAACTTGAAAATGCTAAAGATTTGAGACAGTACAGAGCGAAAAAAGCGTCTTAAGTCCGCTTAGAAATAAGACAGAGTAGTAAGACACAGTAAGAACGTGCGTAAATGTGCCCCAATGAAAATGTGTAAGCGTGCCCCGTCGACAAGTTTGGATTTATTTTTAATGTGCGACAAAATTTAATAACTTTTCGGTCCATCTAAATACATATCTCAAAAAAAGGATAAAATTCTGCTATTTTTTTATATATTTATTTGTTTTTAACAAAGTATTATTTATTCACAATAAGCTTCAAAACGTTTGACACAAAATTTGCTCTGCTCGGTATAAAATATATTTTTCTATCTGCATGTTAAACCGATGCTCGACTGATGCTCAAAAACTTGTGAGAATATTTCCTAGGGAGTAGCATCAAAATCTGGTACGACTGTTGGTTCTCCATTTGTAACTCGTTTTGAAAAAAGACCACTGCGTAAACGTACCCCGGTCTACCCTAGTATAAATGGTTTTGAGTTCTCATATCTCTTAGTGTATTTAATAATGTTAAAAATAAAGTTTAAAATAAGGCTTTTTTTTTCAATCAAAATATGAAAAAGGGAATTTCTTTTAGTAAATGCAATTACATTAATTGTATTTAATTACATTAATAATATTTATCTGAAAGAAGTATTTTTCAAAACTGTCTTAGTTAACTTTGTGGAATAATTACAACACAAGTAAACATTGAAAGGAAAAGCTTGTTACAATTTCCTCGCTTGTAATCTAGAAAACAGTGCTGTACGTCCAGCTTTAAAAATTATATGTGTTTTTGTCAACAATGTTGTGCCCAAATATAGTGTTTACAAGTCAGCTCCTTTATTAATGCAAAAGGTATGAGATTCGATGCGTAAAGAGTTTTTGATGATGTTTCGTGACATATCGTTTGAGTCAGTGGTTGGAAAAATTGTAGCTACTACAGTAGCGCGCTACAAGTAGCGACGCTACTGTAGTAGCTACATCTTTTAGTAGTTTGTAGAGTAGTGCACTATTTAAAAAAAAACTACTGTAGTGAGTAATTCGATACAAGAAAAAGTAGTTTGTAGCGATTTCTGGAAACTACTTTGAAAAAAACTTTAAAAAAAAAAAGAAAGAAATCAAGATTCAAGCGAATTTGACTGGCGCAAGTTTTGCACAAGTACATCAGCTGATGCAATGAGAAATAAGACTCATAAAAATACGAGCTGACCTCTGGCATATCATTCTGACGCCATACGTTCTACCTGTTCCATTAGTTTGTTTGGCATCGTAATTTTCATATTTCGCCAATCATCGGTTCTCAACCGGTGGTTCGCGAACCCCAGGGGTTTGCGAAAATTATATTATAATGGCGGATTTTAAAATATTTTCCTAAAAAATAGCGAAATATTCAATTTACACACATCGTTAATGCTCTTTTTAGCTAAACTTTCTCGCAAAAGTAAAAAAAAAAAAAAAAAAAACAAAAAAAAAACTAAAAGATAAAAGTATGGAAAAAAGTTTAAATGCAACTTAAAAAATACATAAATAAAATATATCAATATGTTTTGAAAAATTAAAAATTAGAAAGTAGAGTTTTGAGATGGGGAAAATGTGTGTCTGTCGGTCTGTCTGTCTGCCCCCCCCCCCCCAACAACGTTTGAGTGAATTGTCCGATTCGAACAAACTTTTTTTCGTTCGAAAGATATCTCGGTGAGGAGACCCCATTACTATGATTCAAACAATCTTTGTTGGAAATCGCTCTTGATGGAGAACATGTATAGATAATATCTTTTTGGTTTGAACAATTTTTCATTCAGTTTTAAACATTTCAAAAAAAAAAAAAAAACTTAACATTAGCTCTTTTTTATTAGAAAACTCATTTGAACTTGATGAAAGCATTAAAACATTAAAAGGAATTTATGTAAACAGCTGAAACATCCTGAATAACCTTTCGACAAATATTTTTTTAGTAGGCGTATAGGCGTTAATCCCCCTCTCAAAAAACTGGATACGAAATCCCTTTCAACGAGATAGATTCATGCTTAGAGACCATACTATTATTACAGGAAGAGGAAATACTTGAATTATCCTTTGATAGTTCAATAAAAGCTAGTTTTAAAGATCTATCATTAATTGAGTTCTGATTTCGTGTTACAAATAAATACACCGTTTTGTCCAAAAAAAAAAAAGCCATTCGTGTTATATTACCACATTGCACAACGCATGTTGTGAGAAAGGATTTTCATCATATGCCTGTCTGAAAAGATAAATACGGAAGTAGAATAAATGCATAGCCTCATATAAGAGTGAAACTGTCAGATATTGAATCAAACTTTTAATTTCCTTGTTCCATCAAATAGTCACAAATATCATATTAAGGATTTTTTCAAATTTAAGGTATGCTTTAAAAACCAGTTTGCTTGTGAAACTTCTTGCTTACTATTTTTCTGGTTGCTGTAGTTTCACTTTTTTGCTAATGCTTGTACTAATAGATATTTAAGGGTTACATTTCTATTTATTGCAATCAACTTCTAAGAAAAATGGAAAGCAAAAATTATGTTTTTTGTTGTTTTCTTACATGTCACTAAATTCAACACCAGGAGGTTCGCAATTTTTCTTTTCTTTTTTTTTTTTTTTTGAATATTTCAAGGGGTTCGCTACGGGAAAAAGGTTGGGAACCGCTGGAATAGATTTTGACTTCAAAAGAAAAGTATATGAATTAGCGATAACCGCCAATTTAGTTACTCGTTTTTCTGCAGAGAATGTCCTGTGGATGAACGTTTTAAATTTCAAAGAGACGCTTGTTCCAATATTGTAAAAGCACTTATTTTCGCGAAAATGAAGATATCGGTGATTTCGCGAGCTGAAAATTTCGCAGATTTCTGTTGATAAAACATTGTCCCTGTACCCCACGTGCACCACAAAAACATTTATTTCAATTTAAATAAAAAAAATTTTTTTTTTAAACATGCTTTTCTTTTTTTCATCTAAAAAAGTTGAACTAAAAAGTTGAAAATAACTTTCTTTTATCACAAATTTATCCTATACAACACATAAGTTAACATCAGACCTATTGTATTACGATACATTGCAATTATCATTGAAATTTCTGACTAAAAAGAAAGGCGTGGGCGCCGTATCATAAAGTTATCGAAAATATTTTTGATTATCTTCTAAGGATAATTAATAAATATATGCGAACATTAAAATTCAATTTTCAATCGACTACTATTTATTGTTCATATTTCTAAACTTACCTGTCAATAACCACTGTACCTTACAATAAGGTTCTCTTTATAAATTGAAACTTTTTTTGTAATCAGACATTCAAAATTAGTATAAATTTTAAATTTATGATACTTTAGAGACGTAATATAATATAAATTAATTTTAGTAATTTAGTAGTGCTGGTGTGTTTACTTATAACACTCTTAACTTAATATTTTTTTAGTATCGTTTTATATGAATCTTGATCTACCTTAACGATTTAATCTTCATTTCAATGTTTATAGTTAATTTTTAATGTGATTTTTTATAATTATATTCTACTTTTTAAAGTCTAATATAATAAATTAGTGTATACCAATTTGTTTCTTTAAATTTATTTCATCTCGTAATAATTGCTATTCCGTTTGTATGATGTCCAATGTTAAATTTTTAATTTTCATTAGTATAAATGGGTTATACGGCGCCCACGCTTTTCTTTTTAGTCAGAAATTTCAATGATAATTTCAATAGATCGTAATACAATTGGTCTTATGTTAACTTATATGTTATATAGGATAATTTTTTTGTGATAAAATAAAGATATTTTCAACTTTTTAGTTCAATTTTTTAGATGAAAAACAGAAAAACATGTTTTAAAAATTTTTTTGTATTTTTTTTTATTTTCTACTTTTTAGTTTTAAGTACAAAATACTAATATTACTAGAATAGCACATCGCTAGACGCATGTAAAACACTATTTTTTCCACACAATTTATCAAAAGCGAAAAAGGAAATTCTAATAAGATTCCTTAATACTAAACTTCATTTCAGCGATGGAAAGGAAACATTTAATAATGTTTCTTAAAACTCCAAACCTTTGTTACTATTTTGGGTTTAAATAAAAGCTATATCGTAAGAAGTCAGAAAAACTGTTATAACGTTTTGGTTGTTTAAAGCTCTTATTCTTTTGGGAAACGAGAGAAACCATCTAATTTCCCAGTTCAAACGATATGTGTGTGTGTGTGTGTTCATTTGTAAGCGTTACTTCTTCCTTATCTATGTATCTCTTCAAACATCTACTTCAGTTAAGAAGAAAAACTATTACTTACGTAGTTGAAAACAGGTATAACAAGCTTTCTTCTTCAAATATATTTTCGAGGATTAGAATTTTTTAAACTAGTTTCTGTAATCTCTTCATGAACTTATTATTTAGGCTGAAGCATAGTATACGTTTCATCCGTTGTGCCTGGTATTTGTTGTTATTTTTTGTATTTATTACAACTGTCTGAAAATTTTTCGTTTTCAACAATATGTGATTCCTCAAAAAAAAAAAAAAAAAGTAAATGCGTGCAAAGCGTTGATTGCAATTTTTAAAAACTATGAGTCTTTCAGATGTTCAGAATTTTGGTGACAATAAAAATACAACCAAGTTTTTTATCGCCAAATATACGGTTTCCCAGATGAATACCATTTTATGACCGCTTCACTACACTAAGACATCACAGTTAAAAGTTTATAGACAGAATTTTGGCTTGATTCTGATAAACGCAAAAATTGCTTTAAACTCTCAGTAGTACTACGCTGCAAGTAAATCTAAACAAAAAATCGTGTTGGTGTCGGTTTGAGTTATACTTACCAGAAAAAAATACAACAAAGTTATTATACGCAAAATTTTTTTACATCGTTTTAAGCCAGCTTCAGATCGGGAACAACAGCGACAAACATTCCTTCGCCCATTGTCTTGGGTAGCGCTGTTTCATTCATCGTTCCATATTATCCACTGGCGACGGGATTTCTGTTGCTGTTGCTTCCAGTCAAAAACTACCACAGTGGTTTTTCGTGTTTAATTATTAAAAAAAAAAAAAAAAAACTCACTGCAAGAACGGGAAACCTGCACTTTTTGCGGGATTTTTATTTTACATTGACGTACATAAAGAAGAATATTATCATTCATTCTATACAAGAACGAGATATTTCTAAAAATTGGGTCAGGTGGGGGAAAGTGGATCTATGTGATAAAGTTCGGCTAGATTGAAAAACACATTATTTTTTCTTATTTAGTTAAGATATTTAGTTAATTCTTTTGGAGACTTGTAGTGAGATTTAGCAAATATTTTTGTTTTAGTATCAAAACCTGGTGATAAACAAAATGTTAGAAAAATATTTGCTTATGTTAGTTCTATATGAAACGTAATTTTATGCTGTTGATAAACTTCTTTCTAAAATCATTATTAACAGGAGCAAGCTCTTATTTTTTCATACAGACTGAAAGAGCATTATTTTGAGAACAGATCTCTATTGAAAGGTAAGAATTCACTTGAAGTTCCTATTTATTATGAGGCTTTTTCTGAGGTGGGAAAATTGGGTTTACGATTAGGCTTGGCTAAGTGTTGCATTGCGCCATTTTTTTTTTTTTTTTGTCTCTGAGTCAACGTTTGTCAAAGCTCTATATTTTACAATAATATAACAAAACGAAACTTTTTCTTATATTTTATAACTTTAGGAAGTACTTTTGCTATTATGCAGTGAATTTCTTTTGCAATTTCATTCACTAAATGTAGTTTAGAAGGAATTTTTTTTACTTATTATTTTTTTAAATAATAGGTAAAAATATATGTATTTTTACTGTACCTTTAAATGTAACCAAGGTACATTTATTTTACTTTATTTTTATTTCAAAAACTCTTTTTTGTTTAATTATTTTCTAATATCTGAAGTAACACCTCTTTACCCCACCATTGGCGAATTGGGGGCTATCAAAAATGATCATTTATATTTGACGCTGAGAGAAAACAATTTAACAAAATGAAATGGTTCTGTGTAATAAATAACACTTCCTAATGGTCACTACACTACCTGATTTCATTTTCGTTATTTGGAAATCAGAACTTCATAAAGTGCTGTAGATTTAATATCAGTCAGTGATCAATAATTTAGAGGGTATTGAAGAAGTTCTAAATTTAGCAGCATGATAGAGCTTGCGTGTTCTATGGTAATGGACACTTACGTTTAGAGTCACTTTACAATTACTCTTGATTTCCAGATTTATAGCGTTATTGGATACATAAATTATTCTTATCCATCACTATGTTAGAAATAATAGCATTTTAAAATAAGCTTACGGTTTGGTGTTTCTGAAAAAAAGGGCACTTTAAAACTATATTATCTCTAAAATGTTGAGTGATATCCGGGAGGTAGAGCAGTTTTCACCAGGGTTCGCCGATATATATCAGTCGATATATCTCATGATATATATCACGATATATATCCGATATTTATTTTGAAAATATCATGATATTTTGATATTTTTCATATTTATTTTTTCAAACACGGTATTTTCAATATAAAAACTATATTAATCATAGTAATATTGTTCATTTATTTTTGAAAATAACCAAAAAGTTATGTACTATATTTTAAAGATGTATTAATGCATCATTAATATAACAAAGTAGTATAGTATTCCTTTTTTATTTTACATTCATAAAATTATTAGTAATGTAACAATTTTAATTCCAATTAAAAGTGCTTAATTTAATATTAAACGTTGGTCAGAAAAAAGAAAATGTCCTATGTCTGTGCACCAATTAATACATATTTTTTATTTCTCAATCATATTATAGCAGTGTAAAACTAGCTAACAGAAGAAAAATGAGTAAAACATCTAATGCTAACTAAATTCCATTAAAATTTATTAAAATGCCAAGTGAAATGTTAGATATAAATAATAAAAGAAACTTTCCTTTTAAGTCTACATATTGTAATAACACTATAAGAAAATAGTGTTTTGAAGATGCATTCACTACTTTGAAGACTTGAATTTGGGCTGATTGAAAATATCGGATATATATCAAAATATCGGATATTTTCGATATTTTTGAAAATATCATAATATTTTCGAACCCTGGTTTTCACACATGTTGGCTATTTTCGGTTATTTTCATAGCCTTTATCCTGAAGAACCTAATGAAAGCAAGAGGACACAGGTTAAATTCAACAGTTCAATTAAAAAAAATCACATTTTTGGATTATCTTTCAATCCGGGCATTTTTCAATTTAGGACATTAATTCGGACGGGGGATTGAAACTCACAAAATCCTTTGAAATGAAAACGTCTGTTAAGGCTATGCTTAGGCGTAGTTTTGGACTGCCGAGAATATTTTATAAATTTTTCTTAAGCATTTTTTGTATCATAAAACTTTATTGTTAAACTTTATAAGATCAGTTCACAGAAAAAGCGCCTAATGATTAATTACATTAGTTATTTTAAAAGTTATTTCTTCGTTTTTCTATATTTTTATTTTTATTAAATATGGGATTGGTGCATTTTTATCGCAATATTCGTCTTAAAAGATTTTAATTCGTAGATTTTTAGGCATTGAGCTTCACTGCTCGCATCTTACAAACTATCGTATTAAATATACTGTAGATGTTTTAAGCACACTTTTTATGAAATTTTTGTCATATTTTCAAATGACTGGGCAAAATTTATGTGCAGTTACGTCGACTAAGTTTAGAAAGATAAGTTGAGTGGTTCTGGGTTTTACAAAAACTAATAAGATGCGCTTGCCATACTAACTTAATTTTATTGCTCCAAATAATAAGCATCTATGAATATTTGGGTTCAAGTTTCAAGAGTAATTGTTACCTTCACTGATACAAATTGGAGCAGGGGGGAGGGCTTTTTGAAAGAATGTCATAGCATAATATGATTATTTTCATATTTTACAAATTAATGTCTAGTGAAAACATTTAGCGTTGTATTTGAAGGCTTTTTGCCGATAGAAAACTTGCCTCACAAACAAATTTGAATTTTTTCGAAAAAGAGAACGCGTTATAGTACAAAATTACCAAATACATATTCATTGTATTTTCAAACGAAATTTTCTGCATAATAGAGTACCATTAATGCCATTAATTACGGGAAATTTTCTCTGATTGTTTGATTATTTTTTTCCCTTCAAAAGTAGCCATTTCTGTAAAAAAAAAGTTTTCCTCTTTTCAATAAAGGAAGGAAAAAGTGATTCACGTGTTGAAAAATTTTCTTAATTACACACTATTTTTCTCAAATTTCTTAGACATCTTTATTGAGCTTCCTACAGAATCTGAACTAATTAATCTTCTGAACTGAACATTGCGATTAATTTTACCTGAAGTCGTTGATAATTAAATTCTCCTTGACTTAAGTCATCTTCTAATTTTCCTTTCAAAGCGAAGAAACATCACTTTTGTACCATTTTCGCTACTTTATCTTGTCTTTTTACCACACTTAAGAAAATTAGTGTTAAGAAACGGTTAAGCTAATACAAAACTGTCGCCCAACTAATAAATTAGATGTGCTCTTCATCATCTTTTCCTTATTTTGGAAAGGGGTGGGGGGGGGGGGGGCGTGCTTTTGCTTTGTATGATAAAAGAGCCGTTTAATGAATCATGCCACTTAGCGTGTTACACGAGACAAGACATTATCAACAAAAATATTGTTGTACTTGGATTCAAAAGGTAAAGTTAGGAAATTGACTTAAAATAATTTTGAAATTATGAGTGCCTTGAGTTTCTGGGAAGCAACATGTATTAGTTAACGAGACTGGAGGCAATCAGAATTAAATTGGATAATATAAAAACTAGCTCAATCAAATTAAAAAGAAATACTTTAGAATCGAAAATAAAAAAATAATTATACCAATTTACGCTTTGTCCACTTAATTTTTTTTCCAAATGAATCGATTTTCGTTTGAAAAATCTGCAGTGTTTGGGTTTTCTTTTTTACTAGCAGTACTTTCTATTTATTTACAAGTAAAAACAATTTGGATTCTGCTGGGGTTTTAATGTAAATCAGTATTTTTTATCAGGAAGATGGGTCCCAATAAAGACTACTCTTGGCAAGGATTACTTCAAGCAGAGTTGAAAACAAAAACACGCTAAAATACTATCAAACTGTAAAGAGTTAAAATCTTTATTACAATATAAAGACACATTATATTGTAACCGCATTCGATAGCCTAAAACCATTACCGAAAATTCCATTTTACTTTCATGAAAAGGCGAAATATCAATTTTCACATTCGGGCAATTGATTTTTTTTTTTTTGTCGCTCCTGCGCACAGCTCGTGCATTAATGTGCAACAGATGCAGCACAGGATCGTATTTTAGTGTTAACAAGGCGAACCACGGCTTTTTTGGGCTATAACCTCTTTTCCTAGATTATAAAATTACAGGAATGGCGGTTCACAACAATTTTTTCTTTTTTAATTCGTCATAAGTTAGGTTTCAAAAACAATAAGCAATTTTTTTAATACTATTAAACTACAGTGATTCATGCAGAAACAAAACTTACCGCAAAATATGGGTAATTTTGACAACACTCTTCTGTAATAACTTTTGCTATACTGTTGCCTGGTAAAAACTGCTTGTTGATAACGCTATATCATCACTTAGGTTTTCTAACGACGATGAAGTCACGACCTAGAAATCACTAAAATTGGGGATGGCCTTATTGGTCCATCTGGCATTTGGCTCACCCACCTTACACATGTTGATACCAGGGATACTTCGCGTCAATCCTCGCTTCTTCCTACGGCATCCAGTTTGGGAACTCCTGGACCGAGATGTCTCAAATCCACGGATTCAGCTGGTTTTGATACGAAACACCTCAACTAATGAATTAGATAGTGTCAGCTCATTGTTGCTATGGAATTGGGAAACCGTCAGTTTGGAAAAGTCCATCCGAATGAGGGGAAGGGGGGGGGGGGGATTTGATGCGTTCGTTTTGTTCATTCAAAGCGACTCAGCTAAATTTAGAAAGCTTTATATAAGCCAGCTTTAGCACACAGCTGCTAAAGCTGGCATCCCTGAAAACTAATAAATGCTTCAATTTTCTCAATTCTGCGGAATTAATCAAACCAAATATCATGCAGGATCCCGCGGGATTCGGATCGGGATTTCGGGATTGGAAACCCAAGTGGTCATTTGTATGTGCTTTATTATATGATTTTATAAAGTTCTGTCATCTCAAAAGGAAAAATGTAAAGTGAATGGAAATGCCCTTAACTGGGCGTTTTAGAATATGGTAACCCAAGTTACAACAAACCCCATGTTTGGGCAGAATTGTAAAAAAGAATGAAAATGTGTAAGAAAATAGATAATAATTAATCAAACGTTAATGAACATTATTATGAGTAAAAACTCATTATTAACATTTTACAAGTAAAATAAATTACCTTTCAAAATTTGTACTATTATTATTGTTATAATAAACTCACTATATAATTTTTAAGTGTATTATTTTACAAAGAAATCGAAAGCATTTTTAATTGCAAATCGACTAGTAGTTAGTTATAACAGATATTGAGCATGAATAAAACAAGCTGTAACAGTTTCCTCCACCCTGGCCACTTAATAAAAACCGTAAATCGATGAAACAATATCCATCGATGCATCCGATATGAAGTCATATTTTAATGTAACTAAGAATATCAAAGTAAGCTTTTTATTTATTGATTCACAATCAATTTTTTTTAAGATGAAAAAAGAAAAAGATTTTCATAATTGAAAATGTTTTTTGTTCTTTTTACTTTTTGGTATAAATTCAGCGTCTTCACTTCAATACCTTATGTAACCGAAACATAATATTCCATCTTGAAATATCATTCAGAGGTAGTGTTATTGTTTTTTCAATTTTTACTCAATTAGGTACAACCAGAATCACTTTCCGCTAAAGAAAAAAGGGAAAAGTTATTTTCCTGACAGAGTGCAAGTTCATCAGCTTTGATATAACCTATTGTATCCGTGTCAAGAAAGAGCAAACGAGTCTTATAAAGTGCTCTAAAAAAAATTTATATCTTAGCTCTGGGGAAAACAGGATTTCGAAAAGAGCTTATCCTTTTACGCTGTACATGAACAAATGTCTTTTGTCGTTAAGCATATGAAAGCACTGTCTTTGCTTGAACTCATATCTATTCCTAGGGATCGTCATAAAATTGCACGTTGTAAAACTTAAAGAGAAAAATCTGATGTTCAATTCTGAACGAATTTTCAAAGAGTTACACTAATTTACATTATAGTTTGAAAATCTATGAATGATTGAAATCCACACTAGCGAATTTTCGTAAACTACATCCGACATGAGTCTCTACATTATTAGATTAAGTAGATAATGAAGGTGAGTGTGTAAAAATCTTAATCCCCTTGATAATATTCGTAAAAAAGGGATGTAGCCCTGAATTATATAAATAATCAAAGCTAATCTTCTCAATCGAGAAAAGAAGAATTCTTATGTAATAAACAAATAGAAGAATTCTTGTAGAGTTGCATGAATGATAAAATTCACGCAAGCAATTCCTCGTAAGTGGTAGATCACATACTCGATATAACTGATCCTAGAGAAAACTGTCCAAATGAATGGGTGGCGGGAAAAACGTTGTAAGGTTTTCAAAAAAAAGAAAAAAACAGTGAAAATACGATGAATATAGTCCAGAGAATGAACCACCCGCGTTTTTAGTTCATTTACACGGTCAGAAAATGCGCTAGTTGGTATTGGATTTGTAAATAAAGTGTTCATAATTGATGGAAGAACGTTGTATGTTGCAAACCTGCTTTGAGGCTTCCTTCCAATAGGAAGTGAATCGGTAATTGAATGGGAAAAGTTATATGTCGCTCTCAGTGGCCTGTTTAGTATATCGCACTTAACAGATTCGTTTATTGGCTGTAGGGAAAAGTTGTTGTCAACATCATACGTTTTTTGCGCCATTCATTAAAATAATGAGTAAAGTCAAAAATATGTATGAAGTAAGTAACGAAGGAAAGAGTAAAAAACTTATAGATGACCTTGCTAATATTCTTTAAAAATCTATGCAAAACTAAATTATGTAAATGATCAGAACTAATCTGCTGAAACAAGAAAAGAAAAAAACAATATGTAATAAAGAGAGACAGAGAAATTCCTGTTGTGTTGTAAATATTCATACAACTATTTCCTCGTAAATGGCGAGTCACACTAAATATGACTGATCTGTGAGAACTATTCTCCAAATAATGCGTAAGGACAAAAACAAAGATGAAGCAGATAAAGAAGGTCAGGGTGTAAAAAAACTTATGGATAACCCTTGCTAATATTCGTTAAAAACGGATGCAGACCTAAATTTTACAAATGATCAGAGCGTATCTGCTCCAGAGACTGAAGAATTCGTGCATAATTGTATGAAAACATTCAAGATTAATTCTCGAAAGTGGTTAATCATACTCAATATGTCTTATCCGAGAGAACACTCTCCAAGTAGGGCAAACATAGGGATGATAAATGAATGATTTAAAAAAGAAAAACATGTTCAAACTAGAAAGTTAGATCTTGAAAATATAACGATGACGAAAAAATTGGCTCGTCTTGAAAAATTAAAAAAAAAAAAAAAAAAAAAAAAAAAAAAATGAAGATGAACGGTGCACACCCTCATGTAAAATGTTAGAGAAATTCTGATGAATAATTACCGTTCGAAAAATAAAGTGCAAAATATTTATAATAAATATTATTCAAGATAACAATAGCGAATAAGTTAAGTGAAAAGGAAAAGTGAGTTCAGAGTAAAATAACATGAGTGACCCGACGTAATGCTCAAGAAAAAAAACAGTGTAAATGAAGTATAATATCCAAGCTCAAACTTATGAGAGAGTGAGAGAGATAAAAATGATTTAAATGATTTAATCTTATTCTCATGAAATAAAAACGAGCTTAAATTAATATGAATGATCGAAGATGACTCTAGAGAAATAGAGAAAGATAACTCTAATTGATACAAATGATCGAGTTTCATTTTCGTGTTATTCAGGAGTAGAGAATAAAATGATGTCGCAATTTGAGCTCACAAACATATAATATCCGCGACCTTTCATACTTAAAAATAATTTTTAAAAAATTGATGATTAACTGAATGTAGATAAATGCACACATTTTAACTCAACAAATGCAAAATCTCCTTTTAGATTTTTCCTATTTTTTCTTCACCTTCCCCTCCAATAATATCAAACCTCCCAAGGTCACCAAAATCCGCTTAGTTGAAACTTGGTTTTCAGATCTACGCTAATTACGCGCTTAAACGAGTGACTGGACCAGTATTGAAAAAAAATCCCTCTTGTACCTACATGCCGTTTTTGGTGTAACTTAAACTGATTTGTTGCAACCATATGATTGTACGATTTACTCGCGTAAATGTGCAATCCGTTTTCGATAATGAACGATCCTTTTTTGACTTTTACATCAATTGTTTACAAACACTGTTATGGTTTTAGCTATAGTTTAATTGTATCCGAGTACTATTGGTCTTATTAAGATATTCCATGCATTAGCTTCATTTTAATTAATTTACGGATTATCCACAAATTCATTTGTCCGTGTTTACCGTGCCACCAAAGTGCCACCTTCTTCCGCGGATAATCGGGAGTTTACAGTAAATAAAAATTTAAAAAAAAAAGAAAAAAATCAAGAAGCAGAAGCCCACGAAAATATATAGAAATAGATCCACCCAACTACCCTTTCATTCAAAAAGTACACAGATAAAAATAATAAAAGTGCAATCTTTTACGATGGCTTTTCTTAAATTAGGTTCCACGGTACCCTATGCCTACATGGAGATCAATCAAGGGTTTCGTGATCTTTTTTAAAATTTTAATTTGTTACCCGAAAAAATCGATAAAAATAAGTTCTCAGGGAAGTTTTTAAGCAGTATTTTACTGGGGAAAAAAAAAAAAAAAATTCTACGTGTTTACGTGTTGGGGATGTAACCGTACGTTCACGTTATGAAAATCAGAAACTGCCATGATAAGCCAAATTTTAAATGATATCACGTTATAAAGATGAATTCATGTCCCATCTTTATAATGGACATTTTATGACTATCGTAATCTAGACATAAGATTAAAAACTCCCATTAGCATTCGATTTACCAATGAATCGTTTATTTTCAAAAGGTAATATCTCTGTTTATAAATAGTCAATTCCTACTAGTTTTGGGTCGAGAAAACGAATATAATAGTGGAATTTTTTTATTAGCTCTTGTTTTCAAGACACACAAGAGCCCGCTAGAGAAAGATGCACAACAACCACATATTGAATCGAAGTAAGATTAAAAGGGGGAAAAAATCCTGTGCAGTAAACGTTATTAAATAGGTCCTGTATTAATAAACAATGTTTATTTTTCCAAAATCAGTGGTCGCTTTTGGCTTATTGCTGTAAACGCTTCATTTTCGATAGCCTTTTGTACGCCAAAGATGAACCTCTTGTAATAGTTCAACAGCATTTGACCATTATTAACCCCAGCCCAATGACCCTGATATCTGCGTTCCATTGAAGAGATATCTTAGCGAAACCTTTCCTCATGTCCATTACTGATAGCTTTACAGTGTTTAACCAAAAAATATCCTAGAAGAAGTAAAAAAATAGAGTTTTAGAGACCTATCTTTCATCAATGGTCTCAGAACTTCCGTAGGGATTGTTTGACCGACTGTTTTTAGTTCTCGTCTTCTCTGCTGCTTAGAAATATTTGTAACACACCCTTAAAGGCTTCTTGGGGGCTTGTTTTCTTCCCTTTCAAATTTTTTTTCAAATATAGTGATTTTCATAATTCCGCGTATTTGAAGGTCCGTTAAAAAGACTGTCTTTTACCTTAGCTTCAAAAAATCCGATAAATTTCCCTCTAAGGTCTTAGAAAACCAACTTTTTTCAATGCTTTTACAAAGTTCTTCATTATTCCTAGCAGAAGGTTTTAAGCAGAAGAGCATGAGGTCTAAGCAGGGTGGATTTATTTCGGCATTTCTCTTCCGAGAATTTGAGTTTCCTGAAGTCCATTTCGGTTTTATGTAGTGAGATATTCTATCCCGAAGGTCGAAGTTAAGAAGACACTCACAAGGAAAAGGCACGACCGTGTGGGTCGGAGATTTGCGTCATTTGTTTTTTTGTTTTTTTTTTAGGGGGGGGAGGGGGTGAAAGAGGATCTCTAGTACCTTATGTGGTTTAAGTAATACGACGCAATACTCATGAGAAAAATCGACTTCAAGTCGCCATGGAGTCTTCCAGGCGCCTTACGAGTTTAACCGCCGCCGCAAGCCTAGTTGGTTAAGGCGCTATATTGTGTTCCAGAGATAGTACGATCGAATCCCACTCTGGATTTTTTTTTTCTTTTCTCTTCTTTTTTTTTTTAATTTTTTTTTTTGCTATCACAACAATTAGAGGTAATGCTTTTCACCCCTATATTCTGAAATTTATTTTTCCCAAAGATCACTTACTTTTTCATTCACTGAAAAACATTCTTGCTCGTTATTCTGTACGGTTTGCTTTGCCTAGTAAAGGTTTTTGACCTGAGGTTCACTTACGATTATAATGGACATCTGCGCATAAGATTGCGTGACCCTGTGAGAATTGCACTGTATTTAATTTTTCTATTTCGTGGTGAACGTGAACCTACGCGTCTATTCCATTCAATGCAAAGTTATCGTACAGTCAAAATTAAAAATGTTGGCTGAAGAAGTTGCAGGCTCTTCTGGAATAGGAGGGGAAATTCCCAAAGAATCCATGCACAGTGCACTCCCTTGGTACAACCTTGTGATGTTTACTTTTACACACAAGTCAAAAATTTCATAAAGCGCTTGCAAAATTGCAGCGAACCGTTAGAGCAAAATAAAGATTTTAATTCCGGGGAAGATTGCATAAACACATACGCACGTGCGTGCGCACATACGCACATACAGACGTCACGTGAAAATTCGTTGTAATTAACTCGGGGATCTTCATTACGGATATTTCGCGTGTTAGTACGTTCTTAGGCACTTATCCACGTCTGGTCGAGTCGAAAAAAAAAAAAAAAAAACTCAATATTCATTCGGGGGTGAGTAAAATTGAAATTAAGGTCGATTTTTGAGTGAAAATTTTTTCGCGAATACAACACTTCCTTTTTTGTAAAAGGAAGTAATAAAAAAAAAAAGAAGAGAAAAGAAGAAGGTTCAGAGTGGGATTCGATCGTACTATCTCTGGAGCACAAGATCGCGCCTTAACCAACTAGGCTGGCGGCGGCTCGTCAAGAGAGACTGACATTTTAAATTCATAAAACGCCTGGAAGACTCCTTGGCGACTTTAAATCGATTTTTCTCATGAGTATTGCGTCGTATTACTTTAACCACTTAAGGTACTAGAGGTCCTATTTCACCACAAAAAAAAAAAAAAGCAAATCTCCGACCCCACGGTTATGTCTTCTCCTTGTCAGTCCCGTGGGGCGTGCTTCTATCTGCCAGAAAAAAAGAGCATTAGTGAGATTTCACTATCCTAGTTGGCTCTTTATCTTGAAAACTAGAGCTAATCTGAACTTTTTATGGTAATTTTTGGAAATAGCTATTTTTGAGCCGGATGCATTTTTGGTGTTGACTAGTGTTATTATTTGTTTTGTGTTACAATCAATCAAAAATAATTTTTATTTAGTACACTATTATTACAATTACCTTCCCAAACAAAGCAGTAAAAGTTGAGACCGGCAACAAATTTCACTTTCCCCTAAGTCTATTTTTCTTTCTTCCTTTCTTTATTATTATTATTATTTTTTAAATACATGTTACCTTTTGGAAATAAGACACTCAAATATACGCATGCTAGAAGAAACTATCTAGAAAAACATTGTGTGTTAGCGTTGTTTTTCATTGCTCTCAAATTTTACCACATAGCATCATTTTTCATTTAAACGACATAACAATTTGGCAAGATAATAATAGAAGTTTAATTTTCTTGCAACTTACGTAGGAGGAATCATTTATAACCGATTTTTCCTGTTTTTTGCTATTTTCATTTTATCTTAACAAAACAACTGTGCTTCTTCAACGAATTATATTTTTACTTTACATATGTTTTATTCACATATATCTTTTACCCAAACTGAAAGGCGGTGCATGAAAAAGAAGAAGAAAACACTGGCATTCAAAATATTTCATCCCTAAGCCCCCGAAGTCATGCTTAGTAAATATTATTTTAAGAATATTTTTAAAGCCACCTCTGTTCCCATGGTGATTTCTCCATTTTGGAGCACTCTCCAATTTGGAGTCTCTCGTATGCCACCAGGGGAAGGCGCATTCCCACGTAGTTATCGCCTGTCCTGTCGCACTTTCGCCACAGTTCTCCCGCCAGTGGGGGATGTTCTTGGGATATTTCTCATAATACCTGTTGGAGGAGGTAAGACGCTGTTGAAAGCATTGTATTATGGCGTTCTCAGTTTCGGATTCTTGTCTATATTTTTGTTCAACAAAAATAGGATCACCTTGAAGAATATGATTGCGTCAGAATTGTGATTAAAATTAATCAATTAAGTTATGAATGGATGTTTTCATACGTGTATTAAAGTAATGAAACGGTATAATTTTTGAAGGTTAAATTCAACAGATACAAATGTAAAATAATAATGGCATTTGTAAACATTTCCAAAGACGCATTAAATTGTTTTTCCTTTTTTTTTTTATTAGATTCAAATATCACTAAATAACATTTTTTGTAAAGTCAAGTATCATAAAATTATAATATTTTATTACAATAAAAACTTTTTTCTCATATTTTTTAGAAAATTAAATCGCGTTGGTAATTTTAAATGAACGTTACATTTCAAACTTGCATTATTCAGATTGAAAACCACGAATACAAATTTGAAATACCAATGGTATTTGTTTGTTTTTTTAGAAACATTATTAAACTATGTTTAAAGAACTTGTTTTTTGAAATCCTGTGTTATTAAAAATCATTTATTTTCTTTCTTCAAAGTAAGCAAGTACATAAAACTGTATTCTTTTATTATATACAGAACAAAATCTTATTTGTTTTAAGAAAATGAGATCGATTCAGTAATTTCATACAACTGTATTTTTTTACTTTTTAAGTTTAAGTGTCAAAAATGAAGCAAATTATTACTTGTAAATATATAACTGAGAATTTAAAACAATTTTCGATCTACAGCAATTTAGTTTAAAAAGATTAGAAATTTTACTAGAGCATATGTTTCATTTACAGTTCTGAAATGTCGGTTAAATTTTATACGATATGTATAATGTTAAAAAAAATAACATAAACATGTAAAAACGAAAATTCTATTTAAAAATGGATTTAAAATTATAAAGAAATCGACAAGTTGTTATAATTTTATCATAACAATTACTATGTATAATTTATTATATAACAATATTAATATTATTTAGATTTTTAATTTATTTAAGGCATTCAGCACTTCGATTTATTTTACAAGCAAGGACACTGAAATTAGTGAAAAATAAAATATTTTTAAAAGAATTTTGTACATTTTAGTTTGAGATTTTTAGTATTTTTTCCGAACAATTTACAAAAATCAATATGTGTAATAAATTTAGAATTTTTTCACTATAATTGATGTAAAGTGTTTTGTACAAGTATTACCATGCATTTCAATTGAAATCTTTTTTATTTGGGTACTTATTTTATCCTATCAAGTGGAAAAAGATATTGTTGTTTTCAATTTTATAGAACATTTTTCAGACAAAAAATATTGACACTTGACATTTTTCTTAGATAAACCGTAAAAAATATTTTAAACCAGAGAAATATTTTAAACATAAAATTCATTTAAAACTATGATTTATAAACCACATGACAATATTTAAGTTAAATTTAAAGGGTTAATGTTATATTTGAATTAAAACGAAGTTTTTAAACCTTGTGTTTTTTTTTTTTTTTTATTAATATGACTTGCATTTTAGAACCTCAATGTTATACATGTTGCTTATTATGAACATAATTATGTGCTTCTTTAAATCCAATCATTTTTCCTTGCTTAATATGCATAATTAATTAATATATGTTCTGACTTTTGTTTTATAACTATCGCATTACATTCGATAAGTTGAACTATTTGATCAATGTTTTGCTTTCTGTTCAATGTTGTAAAAATTATTTTATATTCAATGCTGAATGAATTTCCACGATTAAAATTACACGTGCATTAGTACTTTACGTAAAACAGGTATTTGAAAATGGTTATGATAACATTTAAATCATTATTAGCTGAAATACACCGCCAGCTCAGTCATTTCCAGTCGAGGACTGGAAATGACTGAGCTGGCGGTGTATTTCATGTATTTCTGCTTTAGCCCTGGCTATTGGGTGGTAATTTACTGAATATACCATGCCTTGCCTTCAATCCTCGAGTTTAACCGAACCATTGTTTCGGTCACTCGTCTGGTCTGCGCTAATTCCATATTAGCTACCAGTTTGTTTGGCACTCTTGGCTTCCTTAAGAGGTTTTCCATCTCCAGCTCAGTCACTTTCCTATACCGGGCTGACGAGTGCTAATAAGCACGAAACTGCAGTCCTCGGCTGGAAATGACTGAGCTGGCGGTGTATTTCATGTATTTCTGCTTTAGCCCTGGCTTTTGGCCGGTAATTTACTGAATACATTATTAGCTGGTCAATTCTTACGAGATTCAAAGTTTGTTTTTTTAGTGTGTTCATATTAAAGCGTGTTGCATGGGTTCCCCACCCCCCAAAATTGTTGGAATAAAATAAATATAAATAGGAGGAAAAAGTGAATAATATTCCTTATTCATATTGTTGTTTTAGCTTCAGTCATTTTAAGCACTTAAAAATTGAAGTTAAAGATCTTGCCATTCAACAACCCTTTCGGACGGAAATATGAAATACTTAATCAAAAATGTTTTGATTTGATAGACAGTGTACTACGGTAAGGATTATCTTATATACAAAATTTCAAGTTTGTAGATGAAAAAAGATAACGATACCTCCAATATTTCGACGTATAGTTTTGAAATACATATTTAAGATTAAAAAATATGATGAAACATCAAACAAACTTCTTCGTAAACAGTTCTCCAAACAATATCAAAGCATAATAAAAGCGTTTGAAATAATCAATAAAAGATTATATATATATTTTTAAAAAATGAGACAAAAAACCTCGCCTCTGTGACGAGTACCCATGGTTGGAAAAACTCCATTTAACAGCCTCTATTTGTTAGTGTTGTCAATCCTAAAACGAACTTCTTGCGCAGATAATAAGCAAAATGTAAAGATTATATATATATATATATATATATATATATATATATATATATATATATATATATATATATATATATGTGTGTGTGTGTGTGCCAAATATCGAGTATGAGACAAAAATATGGGATCGTAGATTTTTTCGCAAACGATTTTTTACTGACAGCTTAAATGATTTTGTTAGCAATAAAACATATTTAAATTTGTTTAAAAGCAAAATTATGAAAAAAAAAACTTTTTAATGTTTTTCGTACTGTTCCACTACTTCAAAAAAATCGAAAAAATTTCTGAGCGTAGGAAAGTTTGAAAGACATTTTCTGACAAAATTTGGTGAACGACACTTTTCAGAAAAGCATTGAAAAAGAAAATTAAATTTTATTTCCGTCACCAAAAATCGGCTTTTCGTTTAAAAATTATGACTATGATAATTTTTCGTGTATTTTATTCCTAAGAATAAGGAAAAAGAATACCATTCATTAATTTTTAATTTTACTATGAAAAAAAAATTTAAATCGAAAAAACAGGGTTTTTTTTTTTTTTTTTTGAAAAACTCGAAGATTGTTTGTGGTAAAGAGCTGAAAATTTGGCTGAATAATTTTTATTCGACACCAAAATAATACCCCAAATGCGAGCCGAAAAAACCTCAAGGGCAGATTTAACATGGAAACCCGATTACGGCCTTTACGACGATAATATTGAAGTAATTTTGTTTTTTTCTTGTTTACTGTAATAAGCAAATACCTACAAGTCAAATATGTTTAATCTCAAATTAAATAACATCTGGAAAAAAGATATATGCACTAAAGCAGGCGCTGACAACCTTTTTTTTAACGGCAAGTGATCTTGATTTTCTGCTGGTGATCCGGCCTCTAGATTGTTCAGGAGAGAAACTAGGAAACGCAAAAGCATTTTTTTTTTTGCAGTTGGGGGGGGGGGGTTAATGCAAATTCTTTCTAAGAATAATCCAGTGATCTAGTACTGTCGCAACATGTTACGTCGGATTAGACTTATGACATAAAACTCCATTACTTTAGACAAACGATTCAAAATGAGCTTACTTCCTATCATTAGTGACACGATTTGAGAAGCCATTAGTGATCAAATTTATGACTGTACTTGAGACACCAGGCAACAAATTGCTGCAGATGTATATTTTGAGTACTTGAAAGCGGTTTATAACAAGATTTCTTTTTAATGTAAAGACATTTCTCAGTTTATGGAAAACGATAGCAAATGAATGAACTTAAATTGTTACGCTTTATACGAATATTTCAATAATTGACTACTATTTATATTTTACAATATCAACATTTTGAGTCGTAAAAGTACATTTTTTCCTCAAAATTTTGAAAACGAATTCATTTTCGAAAAAAAAAAAAAAAAACAAATAAAGAAAAAATTATTTTTATAAAATATTTTGCATTGACACCTGCGCTTAATGAAATCTGGAATTGTACTGTTTTATGTCAATCAGAAAGTTAACTTCCCTTTATTTGATCTTATACAAATCATGAAAAATATATAATTGAAATATTAGAAGGTGAAAAGTTACTTCTCAGTAATCAAATACTACCTAGAGAAATTGTTTTTAACTCTACCTTTTGGTGTAAAATATAGAGCTTTGCAACTACAACATAGCAACCATTCAACCAATCTGTTACATTCTGCAACACGAAGGCAACGGAAATTCATTTTGATTTTTATGTCGTAAGTTTTCTGCTTCATTTGAAATAAAAAAGAGAAACTGATATAGTCAGAATTCATATCATTATTATGAATTTGCGTGATCACTTCTTGATATAGTGATAAGCAATGGGAGCGGTACATTCTCAGAATTATAAATATACATTATTATGCTATAGGTAAAAGTCAGAAAAAACGTTTAAATGCACAAATAAAAGATTGAAAAGTTAAAATGCAAACATGTTTCAGAGGCCTCGTTCCTCAGTGCAAAGCAAGCAAATGGGTTGGAACATGGTCATGGGAGAGTTTAAATACAAAAAGGGGGAGGGGGAGTAGGTCAACCACTCAGAACTCATCAAGTGCGAAGGTATGATTTGACGTGTCAGAATACGTAAAATTGAACCCATCGGATTAAGATTGGAGAGATATGCGGAACCACAAAAGACTCATTACAAAGATTATTCAAATTTTTAAGAACATAAAAGGCTTCCAGAAAATCCAATTCCCCTACATTAGTAGGTCTGAAAATAATCAAAATGATGGTGGCAATCGAAGATTTGATCAGTTCCTGTTTTTTAACGTGATTTTCATGTGCCTTTCAACGAAACTTAAGTGATTGCCTTGTCTGTCCCACGTATCCAATTTTATATTGGCAATTAATATGATAGATGCCCCGCTAATCGAGTGGTTGGATTGGGTCCATCAGTTTTGAAAAAAAAAAGTTTATTTATAGGTTCGTAAATTATACGAAAATCAAACTTGCTAAGAATTCTAGAAATGCGAAAAGATATTTTTGAATAAAACGGTAAATCACAGAATTTGTAGAAAGAAACCTCGGTTTGTTGGAAGTTTTATTTCGGGTTGAGAGTTCGTAAAAAGCCTCGTCAACAATTTGAAGAAGAAAATCTCTGTCAAGACCCACCACACTTCTCTTGACACACTTCTTCTCTATTTGTGCTTTTGAACGTTGTTTCAGATTTTTTTCTATTTTACGCACAAAGCTCATGCTTTTTAATTATGCTATAGTATTAAAATATTTAAATTCGTCTTTAATCTTAACCGTGTCTGTGAATATAAACTAAATAACTATAAATGGTACTTAAAGTTTCTTTACTGAAGATCTGCGGTGCGACTCGAATGCAACATGTAGTTTTCAAGCGGTTTTTTTTTTCGAACAGGAAACTTTTTTGGACATGTAGCTCATAGGAGCGAAGCCGATACAATGCATTTTTGCATCGAAAAATGTGTTACTAAATTGTAAAACAATTCGCTAGAAAAAACGAGTTTTTGATGAACTTTTAAATATTTTAGGTTAAATTCCCACACGAATCTTTCAACTTGCTACAAATGTTCATGCTTTTGAATATTTTACCTCTCTAGCCCCTCAGAAGAGGGTTAATGACGAAAACAATGCTCCCTTCCCTTCCAAATGAAACTAACCGTTTTGAAATTGCCGAAAACTGGAAGAAAAAAAATGGTGGTGATAAGGAGGGGGGGGGGAGACGATGATCATGGTTTGGACTCGGAGGGTCATTTTACAAAAATATCAGCAAGATTGTTGTCAGAAGTATTTGGAAAGTTTTTTTTTTTTTTTTCAATTTTGCCGCGCAGTGTAACTGAACCAACTACTCGTCTTGCAGGAGTGTAGACTTGGTTTGGGGAGGGGGGGACTGAGCCATTGAAATTTTAGAAGCGGTTGTTTTGAGAGATATTTTTCTCTATTTTGGGGGGCTCTTGCTCTGGGGGGGGGCTCGTGGCGAGATTTAGGGGGGCTGCGCTCTTGCTCTTAGGAGAAGTGGGCACCCCTGCGTCTTTCACGCTAGTGCTCTGTTTCTACATGGTTCCATGTTTGATAGGTAACACAGATCAAAGTTATGAACTTTTCTTTTTCAAATTGCATGATGAATTGTAACATTTTAACTAAATGTCTTCAATTTTTTTAAAGTTGAATTTAAAAGAAAGATTTTTATCCAATCGATATTCAACGAGATAACACTTTTATTTACATTAAATCAAATTGAGTAGCAACCCTTAATAGACAATATTTGCTTGCAATGGATACTATTCCGAAACAATTGATTCAAACCAATTACACTCAAAAATATGCATTACTGTTAATCAGGTTTCACGCTATCAACTCCAACACATTTTGTTAATACCACATAGTGTAAAACATGTTGTATATCTGCAAACATTACTTGTTTCTTTGTACTACGCTTAGAATGAATATATTAGGGAACTTATTTGAATATTCTGCTTCAGTCTCCTCTGGGAACTCCCATCAATAAACTTCGGTTGAAGAGTTGTTTACTAGTTGCGTTCAATCTTGAATGTCTCGTTAGGCAAATTACTAATTAATTCGCATGTTGCGATTCAGATTATTTTTCACATATTCCCGTAGGAATAAAATTTTAATTAAAATTTAAATTGCATTCTCGTACCTGATTCACCGTCTCGATGTTTGAACGTCCTCTGAATAACAAAAGAGGATTGGGAAAAATCGTCTTAGAAGTTTCTGACTTGAAGTGTCAAAATTAAGCTAAGCCTTTTCTCGGTTATAACTTATTAAACATTTTTAAAAACAGTAAATCTGACGCAAATTTAAGACGATTTCTATTTGATGAATGCAAAAGATAATAATTAAGAACATAATAATATTCAGAAATAAAAATAAAAATGTAATATTTTTATTAATAATCTGCAATTTGGTGACAAAAAACATTTCGTAGCCTTCTTTTTTCAGGAAAGATTCAATAAATTTCAAATATTTAGATTTTAGTAAGTTGAATCTGACATTTTGCTTCACAGTGTCGAGGGAATAAGACTGACTCATGAATTTTGTATTACTTTCTGCTATTTTCTTTCTTTTTATTTATTTATTTATTTATTTATTTTTTGGTGGAAACTTTTGATGAAATTTTTTTTTTAGCGTTTTTCTTTTAAAAATCTTTCAATTTGGCTGTTAAGTAAAACCTCAACTATGCGGACTAACAGAAGATACAGAACGTCTAAATGAACGACAGTATGGATTAAACAAAATAACTTATAAATTCAACCAAAGTACATAAACAAAATACTGTACGTAATCAAAGTTGTATTTTAAATTCAGGAGAATAAAAAACAAAAGCCTGAATGAGAAAATTAAACATAGTATGCACATTGTACATATATGCAAAAGGCAAGAGTACAAAAATACATTTTTTGCGATAACTTGCATAACAGAATTTACATGTAAATGGCCGTCCGAAGTAAACGAAGTCCGGCTTAGTAGGTTCTGGATTAATGAGGGTTTATTGTAATATTGAAACACAAAACAATGGTAATGTGTAATCCTTTTCTTACACGATATTAGCGTATAGTGAGTGAATCCTAAAATCGTTGTACATTTGTAAATTCTATATCAAGGGTCATTCCATAGAAATGTCAACCTCAGCCTCAGAATTTTCTTTTTCACAAAACCGTAATTGTGACCTATCATTTCATTCAGCATACTTTCTAGTACATAAATCCAATAACAGTTTGCAAAAATTCCATTCGATGTTTTTTTTCTGGCTCTAAACGCGCAAGGTTGTAGAAAAGGCTTAGTATACGCAAAAAACATACTTCTAAGTTTTTGCAAGTTTAAGTAAAAAATTTTGCAAATTTTAAAAAGAACTATGTCTATTGTAAAAGATTAGATGTCGGCCCAGTAAAACCGACTGTTATTTTCATATGTGTAACAAGATAAGTATTTTAATTAGTTTGGTTATTTCAATAAAAATATTTGCGTTACATTACTCACAAAAATGTACTGTTTTCTGTTTAAAAAATAAACCAGATACACTTTTTTATTTTCTTACATCTGTATCATATCTACTTAAAAGGAGCAAAATATTTTTTTTAGATACAGTAGGTATAAAATAATTAGTGTGACTAACGTAACATTTGAGCTGTGACTAACGGAGCAGTTAGGTGTGACTAACGTAACATTTAAAAAATGGCTGCTGTTTTTTTGAAACTTATTCAATTTAGTGTACATTTTCATTAACAATTTTGAAGAAGTAGACGTTCTACTTTTATTAAAAATATTTAGGGTGAAAAATACATCTAGTAATGTTACAACATAGGAATTCTCTCTGCTAAAAAAAGGCGTTTTCAAATGTCCTCTTTAAAAAGATAACTTAAAAAAATAATTATTAAAGTATAATAATTATTTTTTAAAAAATAAGGATGGGTAAAACAAAATGAGTACTCAGCTGAATATGCATTCTTAACAAAAAATAAAGTTTATATTTTTAGAAAATATCTCCACTAATTATTAAAATTAAGTAATTGCATCTCGTTAGAAAACATTTGACGATGTTGCATTATACAGTGATAATAAACGCTGCTGTAGCATATTACAGAAAATGTATGAATGATGATTTAGATATTTAAATAGTTGCGGTGATATCTGGAATTAAAATGAAATTCTGCAAAAAATTTTGAACATTTTTTATCAATATTACATTTTGATTCAGCGTAAAAAAAATACTATTCGTTCAATTAATCACTAAACTTTGAAACATAATATGTCGTTGAAAAGTATTACGACGGAGTTTGTTATGACGATAACTAGCATATTGACAGGATACTTGAATTTGGTGAAACTATCAACTTGTATAAAGTTAGTTTTTTAAAAGAATGATATTTAGGATTTGATTAGCGGCAAACTGATGTTATTCTGTTAATAAAAGCGGTTTTTTTTCGTTCTTTTGGCAGTTAATTAAACTGAATCCTTGTATTTAGTTTCTAACACTAATGAAGAAAAAAAGTAAAGAAAAACCATAATGCAGAATAATAAAAAGTTCCTAAAAAGGTGTAAAAGTAATTTAAGTGCAAGAGATTAAACACAAAAAGTTTTTTATGTGTTTGCATTGCTTGTTATTCAATGATAACGTTAGTCACGTTACGTTTGTCACACAGTCTTTCATAAAAGAACCAACAAAAATTCAGCTGTAATAAATATGTAGTATATTTTGTAAAATAGACTGTTAGTCTTTTACAAATATATTAGCCAATTTTAAATGCCTGCGTAACTTACAGAAAAACTTAACACGTAACATAAGCATTGTTTTTTAGGGTTGCAAAATGTTAGGCTAGTCAGCGGCTTTTTTTGCTGAAAATATACCTATGAGCGATTATTTTGCTTCAAATTCATGGAAGAAACTTAAAATAGTCACCTTGAACATTTTAAATCTGCATATTAAACCAAAGAAATTTTCTTTTACTTCAAGTTTTAAGTAAAAAGAGTTAGAAAAGCTTCTGCGAATGTTATGTTAGTCTCGATCTAATGACCCTATAGCAGTTTCTGATATTGTCGGCCAGTTTGATCAGAAATTTGGACGGATTCAATTTTCTTCGGAGATTGTACTGTTATTTTTTAAATTTTTCAATCATACTCAAATAAAAGTTTCCGAAGTTTAAAAGAAAAGGAAAATGAAACCTGGAAGTACGTTTTGACGAAATATCTCGAACCAAATAATATTAAGATTAAATAAATTCCTTTGTTTCAAAAAGTAAAAAACACAACGCTAAAATGCATACATTTTCAGGGAGAATCAGTTTTTATATCATGATATTTAAAATCCTATCAAGCTAATGTACCCATATCTAGTCTATTAAAAGTAAATATTTCAGTTATGGAGATATATGGCCATATCTAAAATACTTAATACTTTTATTTTAATACTTAGTACTTATATTTTTGGGGCATTCTTACTCAAAATTATTATTAAGGATTGGTGATAAAACATAAGCTAAATGTGGTTAACGATAAATAAAAAAGCAGCAGTAACATTTAATTATATCTGCGTTACTTATTTATTTAGTTTTTGTTGTTGTTCAGATGAACATTTCAAAAGCGACTTGTCATTTCTGTATTTGTAAATTTTAATGTTGCTTTTTTTGTGTATTTCCGGAAAATAATTGAATTCAGCTAGTATAACCACAACTAAGCGAGTGGGATCATAACAGTTCGAACCAGTGCGTTCCAAAAAAAAAAAAAAATGTGTATGAATCATTAATGAATATTAATGAAAATATCACAGCTATAAAAACGCAGTTTCTACGTTCTAACGTCGGTAGAATTTTTTTTTCATGAACTAGAACTGCAACATTTGTATCCAAGTTTAAAAAAAAAATCCCTTAACTAATCATTAATCCTACTCATTTCGTTTCTGAAAAGAAAGTTTACGTTCGGTTTATATTTCATCAAAAATGACATGAAAAATGGAAAGAGTTTTTATTGAGGAGAAAAAACAGAACTATTTACCTTTAACCACAAACTAATATTATTTATTAAAGTCTATGTAAAGCAGAAAACTTTTTCTCGTACACGGTTAAAGAATTTCTAAAAGCTTTTCCTCATAAATGAGCACTACACAAATTCTTGTGCGCATAATTCTCAATGTAATTTCTGAATATAATATCCTAACTTTGGAAGGCAAAGGAAAATAGAGCTCGACTTTATGAGTTCTGGTACTTAGTTTTTGGTTCAGTGAAGAGCTAATAAAAATAGTTCATTGACGCGAGTAAGAATTTATATGGACGTTGATAAATGGAAAGTATTGAGCGGATTTTCGCGAAGGATAAACTAAGTCACTTAAAAGTATTGGGACACTTTCAAAAATTCACATTTTTATGGACTTTAGAGAAATAAGTGACCAATTGTTCTGTTTTATCACATAAAAAGTATGCTCCAGATGATATTTTCCAATAAAAAATAAATCACCCACGCTTTTAGAGAACCAACAAAAAATTGAGTCATCAACGGAAGGTTTTGTGATCAGCCTTCATCGTAAATATCTGGAAATGAGCTATACATTTCAGACATAAGTTTAAGAACTATGTAGAAATAATTTTTATGTTTTCGTGAAAATATTTTTCATATTCACAAAGATGTATTTCTCTTAAAAATACAGATTTTGCTCACCTATTTTTGGCTCATAACAAGCAGAATTTTCCTTCAAACCTTAACAAACTTTCAGAAAATTTGACAGCTTAAGAGAGAAGTGCAATACTAAAATTTGAAATTAAAATATTAAGAATTTGAAATTTATATTTAAATTTTTAGGACATTGAACTCGAATACACTAATGAGTTGGGAACTTAGGGTTTTAAACTATGAAGGTTGTAAATCGCTATCTCTCATGCATGCGCAGTGAAAGTTTAGTTGCTTTAAATATTAATATTTCAGCAAATATTCAGCATTTTGAATTCAAATTTTAATGTGATGTTTCTCTTGTATGCTGTCAAATATTCTGAAAGTTTGGTAAGGGGTGACGGAAAACTCGGAATTCGTATTATGAGTCAAAAACCATCAAATAAAATTTGTCTACTTGAAAGAATATACAAATATAAGTGATACTTTCACGAAAATATAAACATAAATCCTAAACAGTTCTTAAACTTATTTCTGATATTTATAGCTTATTCCAAGTTATTTACGATGAAAGATGAGCAAAACTGTTTATTGATTTCTTAATTTGTTGCTAGTTCCCTAAATGTATGGGTGATTTACTTCATATTGTAAAATCACAGCTATAACATACCTTTTACGTAATAAAAATTACAGAACATTTGGTATTTTACCTGTATTTCTCGAGAAATCTGTAAAAACGGATTTTTGAAAGTGTCCCGATACTTTTGGTGATAATATGTAACATGAACACTATTTTTATGAGTCAGTTACATGCATTTGAGTTTAAAGCGATAAAACAATTGTTTACCAAGCATTACAATATATAGATACTTCGCTATAAATTCCTGCGCATATTTGTCAAGCTACCTTTAGAGAGACTGAGTAACATTTTAACTTTTCGTAACATAACTTAATAAACAGAAAATCATCGAAAAAAATTCTAATATACATCATCAAGTGCAAAGAAAAAGCAAAGTAAGTTGAAGGTTGATAAAATTGAAAAGTATTATTATAGAAAAATAGGACTACTTGTGAAGTTGTAGAAAGGTGAGTTATTGTATTGACTTTTGCTTTCCGTCCTTCAAATAACAACTACAGTAGAACCTCCATTAAGGAAACCTCTGAATAAGGGACAACTCTATTTGAGGGACATTTTTTCTGGTCCCAGTCCCTTTAAAGGACCCCTCCCCCAGACTTTTCAATAAACATTTTTTTTCTCCATACCTGATCGGTTTTACCCCCAATAGAAACCGAGATAAATAGTCAAATAGAAAATTTTCAAGTTTTAAGAAGGGAAAAGCGACGTATAACCAATATTTCACGACTTATAAACAACGCATTTTTGCTTTGAAAGGATTTTGAATCAATCTGAACTTTATGTAAACGACGCATAACCGATTTTTCGCGACGCATAAACGATACACTTTTGCATCAAAAGGAATTGGATTGAATCAAGATTTATGAAGCCGACGCATTAATGTAAAAAACATATAATCGAGAGACTTATAAACGATTCTGAACTGTATGTTTTAAATGTTTAAGTATTATTGTTTGAATCACACTGGTGCAAGATATTTAAAAATGTATTCAAATCTTAGCTAATAAGTTAATCAAATGCAACTATTATTCTTTCATGCCCTTGTGTTACCAATTGAACTCCATTCTTTTCTTCATTTTAGATACGAAATACTTTTATTTCTCTCTGATTCTCTTTGATGTTAAGCTGGCAGCTATAAACTTTTTAATGCGCTGCGTTTATAATTAACATGAATATGGATGAGTGGACATTTATGAGTACCAATTAAGATCTCTACCTTTCTTTACTAGATCCCATGCATTTGATTCCCTTTTTAATCATTCGGCCGTGAAATGATTCCAGAAGCAGATTAAGCCTTAAGCCTTGAGACTGTTTGAAGACTTAAAATATTAACGCATCAAATAGAGGATTTTGTCATTCTTAATACCCCCTGCTTTTCCTGTTGGAGTTCAGTTTCGTCTTCTATTCCTTAATACAGGGGTAAATCATATTTTACCTTTCTCAACAGAAAGGGTTTTTTTCAAGGTAATGGGAACCGAATACTTGAAAAGATGTAATGTTGCTTTTAAACTAGCGATCTGTTGTTCAGTTGAATTTATTTCTAGGAATAATATGATATTAGCTGACCCGTGCAAAACATTCATTCGTGCTTGACAGAAGAAAAACCAAAAACCGGATTTTAAAAGTAGTTTTTCCTATGGAATCGAAAATAAATTTTTTGGCTTCCGTCTGCTGATAGCGGTGAAATATTTTTTAAAATGGAGCTTACTTTTGTAGTTAAATAAAGCTAAAAGAAAGTTATGGCGAAACCTTATTAAAAAAAAAAAATTAATTTGAATTCTGAAATTTTGAATTCAAGTTATGTTTTTCGCAATCACGAACTGAGACAGGACCCTACTCATTGGAGTTATTGTTTCTAGAAACGGCTCCTGTCTCCCACCAAGTCTGCCTCTCCTCCTGGGCGGTTACTTGTGCATAGTTGTGTGTGTGCGTAGACCTGTGTGTATGCACGTAGGCGTGTGTGAGTGTATGTGTGTGAAGTCGTGTGTGTGTATGTGTGTGAACGTGCGTGTGTGTAGGACATGGACGCCTCCGACCAGGAGAAGCGGATAGCTCAAAACCGGAGCAGCCGCGCCGCGCCGCCAGCAGAGGACGGTGGGCGGTGGTGCTCCAAAGGCTTCTGGTCCAAGTTGAAAAAGGCACGGACACCAAAAACGGTCAAATGAGAACAATAAGCAATCGTGATTGCTCAAAAAAACAGGTTTGAGAAATAAGTTATAGGGTAATTGCTCCAGTAGTCGGCCACAAGGACATAAAACTGCTTATAAATATTATGTGTATGACTCAAAATCAGATATGACGGATTCCCCTATTCCTTTACCTATCGCCAAATATTATCCAATATCAGTGAAGTTGTGGGTACTTTTTACTAAGTAGTAACAAGTCATTTTATTTTAAACTACTGATACCCGCACGGCTTTGCCCGTAATAGAAAATTAAAAGGTCTTTTGGTTCGCCTGTATATTTACAAATAATGTATGGTGAATTTTCTCACCAATTGGCTTGTGCCTATGTTATGGTTCCATGTAATGATAATTTCGTAATTTACTCGTCCATCTTAAGAGAATTGTGTTCTTAAATTTGGAATAGAAAAAGAACCACATCGAATTTTCAAAAAATCGCTTCGAGGTGCACATCCCCATGCTACAATCTAACTTTGTGCCAAATTTCATGAAAATCGGCCGAACGGTCTAGGCGTTATGCGCGTCACAGAGATCCTGACAGACAGAGGGACTTTCAGCTTTATTATTAGTAAAGATGGTGTACCCATCATCCTAGTTTACGATTCTGTTTTTTTTTTTGTTAAGAAGACACATCATCTTTAAATGTTAAGTACCCTTATTTTTTTGTTCTACTGTAAATTTGCTTTTGATTATGTTTTAATGGATTGTACAACATAACGTTTCAATAAAAAAATAAACTCCACCTTAGACTCAATTTTTTTTAGAGGGTTGGCCGACCATTGGGTACTGAATTCTTATGCATTTAAAATAGTCGGCCATGGCAGATTGACAACAGGTTCTATACTGTTTGATTGATTTACACAGCAGCCAATAAAATAATAAAAATAAAGTATTGACACAGCAGTTTTGAGTAAAAATTCCCTTTATGATGTTATTTCTTCAAAAAAAAAAAAAAAATGTTTAAACTTTATGCCTTAACTTTTTTTGACAAAAAAAAATCATTTCGTCATTTTATTGTTTCTAATGTTGATTTTAATTTAAAATTCTCGAAAACAGGTGTTGTACATACAGTCCATCGAAACAGTTACTACAGAAACATTTTTCGCTATGGGGGGGGGGGGGGAGTATCCAAGATGAAAAGGATTAAATACAATTTTTTTGAGGTAATTCAGGCGTGTACATCAATCACTTTCACATCATTAATGAGAGAGCTGACACTTATTTTATATTCAAATATGACCATAAAACCGAATGTTATTTTTTGTTTTAATTTAATCTTAAAGAACCTAACGCTCCCTTTGTGTCACGACCCGTTAGAGTCCCTCCCTGCCTCCCTCCTTAAGAATCGCTGATGTAGAGGATAAATAATAAACAAAATTATTGCACGTTGCATTTGATGCATATTCAAATTGATTGCAGTTTGGAAGATAACGTAAAGATAGGAAGACATCAAGAGGGCAGAATGCTTTCGTAACTACTGGAATAGTTAGTTTTGTAAGTACAATGCTGAGCTGTGAGTTTTGCATTGAATTTTGTTTAAATTTATTCACTCACACCCCATAAGAGTAATGAAAACGAAACGGCCGACTACTGGGTCATGCATGGCCGAGCACTGGACTTCAATGGCCGACTACTGGAGCATTTTCTCGTATTAACAATAGCTTGGTTTTAAAATAAAAATATTTTTATTTCAGAAATAAGTTAAAGAATCATTATCAGAAAGGTATAGTTTTTATTGTTGTATTGATTGCTGAAATCTGTAGGTTAACAAAAACCAACAACCGATCTCTTAAATGGCCGACTACTGAAGCATTTACCCTATAATACTGCGATAGGTTATGTTAAAATAAAGGTTTTTTCTGAGTCTTACGATTGAGTGATAGAATCCTGCCCCTCCCCCATCTATAAGCTGAGGTTATATAGACATGGAAATTCGGATAAGAAATGATAATGTAACTCTTTATCATGATATTACATTGACTTGAAAAAGTTATTCATCATTAAAGACACATAAAAAGAAAAATATTTTTAATTTCAAAAAATATGCATACGTACTTTTTGTTTTAAATATCTGATATCAACAAAAATATCAATGATTTGACTCAGTCATTACGACGTTTGCTATTCCAATCTATTACATTTCAATTCAGGATTTTTGAATTCATAATTCAAGGTTTTTGCTCTTACGAGTAGTTATTAATGTAGAAAAACCAAAGGAATAAATTTTAAAGTTTCATTAAGGATGTAAATAAGGCAACTTTTTCTTATTTTTAAATTTTGAATTCTTAATGAAAACAAAAATATTTCTACCGGTCGAATCAAATCGTACGGCAACTAATTGTTAATATATTTGGAACGTTAATAATGATGACTAATGAAATAGGAAAAGACTTTTTCTTCAAAGAAAGACTAGTAATTGGGTTGAAGTATTTGAAAACGACTGAAGAAAAACTAGGATTAAAAAGCATAAAAATGCTTTGTAGAAGTCGTACATAATGACTAATGATTTCTAAAAGATTAAAAAATTGCTAATATTAAACTGAAGGTCAGTAATTAAAACAAAAATGCTTAGAGAAAAGTTACCAAATATGGAATAGTATCCCTAATATGGAATACTGGCATTTCTATCTAACGGAAACTGACACACGCAGTAAACAGTGTTCGCAGTGTTCGTATCTTTCTTCGTGTCCGCGATCGCGCAAACAAGTCGTAACATGTCAGTCGAGCGAGCCCTTTCATCACAGTAGCAGTGTTTTGTTTTGTCGCTTCCGCATAACTTCCTAAATTATGTAAAAAACAGGTATTTTTGTACAAAAAGTGCACACAGCATTGTTGTTATAACTTCTAGACATTGTTTAAATGATCTTTTGTGGGTTTTATCGGTATTTGACTATAATACGTTATCAATATAAAAATATAAATGTCAGTTTGAAGTCGTTGGAAAATCCAAACATGGACGAAGCATAGATCCAATTATGGAATAAGGAAAAAAGCTAAGAGAAAAGATTAATCCTAAGTCAGATTCAGATGATGATGATGAGGAGATGATGCTGTTTGATACAGACAGTGAGCCCGATGCCTTGATAGGAAATACAGCTCCAGACTCTGGAGATTCAGAGTGTATTTTCTGTCGCATGCTGTTTTCAAATGATACCCATGGGGAAACATGGGTTAAGTATCTCATGTGTGAGCTCGGGGCACAATGACTGCGCAGAACCAGAGTCTGATGCTTGGAATTGTGATTTTTGCAAATAATTTCTGTGTCTTTCTTTGTTATACCAATGTTTCCAAAGAACCTCATTTAAGTTAAGGTTAAATTTCGATGGTGTTTATAGTATTCCATATATGGGGTACTCAGGGCCAGCTCTAGTTTTGCCGCCCTAGGCAAGGTTGACAAGTGCCGCCCCACCCCTCCATTGCTTTTTCTAAAGTAAGTTATTCAAATACAATACGAATCTGTAGTAAACGAAGAAATAAAATCTCGATTTATATTTCAGCCTTAACACTGTTTTCCGGCATTAAATACTCCATAAAGACTCGTACATTAAAAGTAACCCTTTAACTTTAAACTGTTGCTTTTCTCTCATTTGTAATTTAAAACTAAATAAATAAAAACCTACACTTTAAAACCTACACTTTTTAAATATGGCGGGACGGGTTTGGAATCTCTAAACAAATCTCGATCAGTAACGTAGGAACTTTCTAAAGCAAGGAAGAGCAGTGGCTCATAGCAGGGAAGTGTCTGGGATCCAAGAGGCCGAAGCAATGGTGCAACCAGAAGATAATTTTAGGTGGGAGGGGCATTTAACAGGATTTTCTTATTTTTTTCGATTTCAATACAGCAACACAACTGTGGTTTAGTATCAAAAATCTCGAATGCGTGATCAAACGTATTAAAAAAGTGTGCTGAACCGAACAAATGCTCTTAGAAGGGTTTTAAGAAGTGTTTTGAAAGTTGCTTCAAGAAGTTGACTTTAAAGTTTTCCGAAAAAAAGGGGAAAATTGTTCGTGTTGAAAAAATGCTCTGAAGGGTCTTAAGTTTTGCAGCGTAGTTCCTTTTTGTTTTACCATGAAGTGGAATGAATTCTTTTTGAACAAAGCTGTTTTTTCCTCCATGTGGTTTGAAGTACAAACAATAATTGGTGGTAGGTGAAAATTATTTTATACATCGGTTTTAAACTACCTAAATGATAAAGAAACTTCAGTTCACACTTTTGGAGTTTTGTGATGGAACTCTTTTTGAGCGTTTAAGACTACATTTTTTTCTCTTCCAGAAGAGGAATGTTACTGGAAGAAATATAATAAGAATAGTTCTTCTTCGATTGAATTCACCAAATTTTCATTTAATATTTGGATTAAAAAAATTACACCTGCACTTATTTTGTTGAAACTTCAGTTTCAAAGTACTTTTTTCCCAGAAATATGTAAATATCGGTATGCGTCTTCACTAAACGCATGCTTATTTTAATCATAAAAATTCCTTCTGTAAACAGTTTCCTATTAAATTTTTCTTCACTTTTTATCTAAAGAATTTGAACAGCCTTCAGACAATTGAATATTTTATTGAATTTATAAAGAATATTTTACTTTTGCGTAAGTCAGAGAACTTTTTCCAATTCTAATTCAAACTTATGGGTATTCAGTGGAATGTTTAATGTATTATTTTTTATCTGTGAATTTCATGTTGAGTAAACTCAGTCCATGAGACTTCATTCGTAATAGATATTCTTTCGTGCGAAAAAAGATCAACATGTTTATTTTTGACAACGGGCTCTCCATAAATAATATCACGGCATTTTCAGCAAATTTGACCAACTCTTCTCCCATGTCCCAAAGTGCCATACTTCGTCTACCTCTCTCCCCCCTTTGTCACATGTCACCATAGGTGCTCATATAGGGAGGCAATTAGGGACCGAAGCCTCCCTTCCCAAGAAATTAGAACTTCCCTGCTTTTAGTACTTTTTTCTTTGCAGAAATGTAAAAACATTTCTTCTCCAGTCAAAAATGAAAGTCATTAAAATGTCAAATTTCAATAACTCTAATCTGTACGGAAATCGGTTTCCATGGGGAAAATATCTGATCCATCCCCTCTTAAAAATTTTGCATATGGGCGTCCATGCATGTCACGCATTTTTCCATAAGCATATTGAAATTAAAAACAATATATGATGCCTTTTGTTGCAATCTCTTGTCACAAACTATCAATTTCCCTGTCTCCGCTCTCCCTCAAAGCATGACATCATTTGTAGAAGATCCCTAGTAAAAAAACATCTTTTCGAGACGTATTTTTTAAAACATTGTAAAAAGCTATTGACGATGATCATTGCCAAAAGTGCTACATCAGAATATTTTCAGGTTTAATTTCAAAAACTCGAACGCCTATTATGCCTTAGGCAGGTGAACAGCATCCGCTGCAGAAATGAGTTTTCGCAATAGTTGAAGAAGCGCATTTTGGATTCAATACTAACAATAGGGAAATGTTGAAAATAGATGCTTTTTTTGTGCATTACTTTCAGTGGAAAACCAAATAAGCAAGAGTGTACATTTTAGCTGACGTATAATAAATGGCAAAAATGCAATATATATATATATATATATATATATATATATATATATATATATATATATGTATATATATATTAATTTGAATTTTTGGCATCTTGAATTCAAATTATGTTTTTCGCAATCACGAGCGTGTGTGTGTATGTATGCGCGTTTGTGTTTGTGTAGGCGCATGTGTGTGGATGCGTGTGTGTGTGAGTCTATGTATGCATGTGTGTGCGTGCTGTGTATGCAGTGCTGTGCGTGTAGGCGTTCGTGTGTATGTGTGTGTGTAGGTGTGTGAGTTTGTAGGTGTGTGTTTGTATGCGCGTGTGTGTAGGATATGGACGCAACCTGGAGACGGTTTTCACAAGAAGAGCAGCATCGTGAGGCGGCCGGTCGACGGTGATGCTGCAGAGGGTGCTGGCGGGAAAATAAAATCAGCGTCACGCCAAAACCAGTCAAATGAGAACAATAAGCAATCGTGATTGCTCAAAAAAAAAAAAATCAGTTACTGCCCTGTACCTCTGCCCACACACAGTATTAGGAAAAAAATATACACAGAAGTATTAGGAAAAATATATATTACTGCAATTCTCTCTCCTACTACTAAATAACAAAACAGAGTTTAAAGTGGAAAAGAGATCCGAAAACACTTGATTAGTTAATTCTTAACCAAACAATGAAGAAAGAAATACAAATTTTCTGAAAATGAATACGAAAGGAAAGAAGAAAAAAGGATGCAATTATATTCGGGGAAAATTTTCAACTCTTTCTCTTAAAAGCTGCAAGGTTCTGGCGTCATGAGTTCGCTTCATTAACTCATAACATCAGGGATTCAGCTATTCCCATTTAAATAAAACCCCCAATAATAAAACTCAAAGTCTCTCTGTCTGGATGTCTGTAGGATGTCTGTGACGCGCATAGCGCCTAAACCGTTCGGCCTATTTTCACGAAATTTGGCACAGAATTAGTTTGTAGCATGGAGGTGTGCACCTCAAAGCGATTTTTTCGAAAATTCGATTTTGTCCTTTTTCTATTTCAATTTTAAGAACATTTTCCGGAGAAAAATTATCATAAGATGGACGAGTAAATTACGAAATTAGCATGACGTGGAATGATAGAGCGAATGAACATAGCATTGGCGAGAAATTCGTCAGTCATTATTTGTAAATATACAGGCGAATCGAATGACCTTTTAATTTTCAACTACGGGCAAAGCCGTGCGGGTACCACTAGTAATAAATATTTCTTTAAATTTTCCATTGAACCAAAATAATTTAATAAATTTTCGAATGATCTTCACCCTTTTTCTAGTTTTGAAAGATTTTTTTGAAAAAAATCTTTTATTTATTCAAGAATATTTTATGCTATGTTTTTCTTCACAAGAAACCTTTCGTTACGAAAACAATTCAGCGTTCAAGAAATAAATTATTCATCATTAATGGCTAATGAATTATTAATAAACATATTTTAAATTTTTTCATAATTTTGTAAACACAAAACTCGAGCTTTTTCTGCTTGTTGAAAATACGATACATTTGAGAAAGGTACTACCCGTGTTCTCTTCGCTATTCTGTGAAGTCACTTAGACTTGTAAATAAAAGAACCTTTTTTGTGACTCAACATCTTATTGAAGATGTTCCTTAAGAAATCTAATTAAAGCCATGAAAGCATAACGATGCAAAAAAAAAAAAATTAATCATCAAATTAGAAAGCAAAATTAAATTAATTTTCTCCCACGAACATAGAAATTTCAAATTTCTAAGCAATATATTTTTCTTTCAGTACGATAACGTAAGATGCCTGCGTCGCAGAGCTAAAAAATAAAAAATAAAATATTCTATCCCTATACATATTTTTTCTTTTCTTTGGTGTTTTATCAATTTATTGTTTACCATTGCAATTGATGAAGATTTAAAAAGAGTACTAGACATTTAAAAAATTATTCGATGAGATACTTCACAAAAATGATCTTGCTTCAACATAAAAAGGCTTTATTGTGATGAGAATAATGATGAATAACTTACTGCAAAAGAAATATAAAATTTAGTTTTGGGGGGGAAAATGATGGCTTTTCAGTCTTCATTAACCCGTGACTAAGTATGTTGAAATTTCTGCTTTGACGATTTGTTATAAATTGGGTACTAGCGTTTACCCAGGTAGCATTAACTCATCGGATTTTGCTCGGCCGATCATCGACTCCTCCTAAACTCATCGCGTAATGCACGCTGATATCGTTGCGATCAGAATCCGAGAACGGTTTTCGATGAGCTGTTTTTTATCGGAAAACTATATCGTTACGATCAAATTTTCCGATGAAAATTTGCCGAGCTACATTTCATCGGAAAAGAGATCGTAACGATCAAATTTTCCGATGAAAATTTGCCGAGCTACATTTCATCGGAAAAAGAGATCGTAACGATCAAATTTTCCGATGAAAATTTGTCGAGCTGCATTTCATCGGAAAAAGAGATCGTAACGATCAAATTTTCCGATGAAAATTTGCCGAGCTGCATTTCATCGGAAAAAGAGATCGTAACGATCAAATTTTCCGATGAAAATTTTCCGAGCGAAATTTCATCGAAAAAAGAGATCGTAACGATCAAATTTTCCGATGAAAATTTTCCGAGCGAAATTTCATCGAAAAACGAAATCGTAAAGATCAAGTTTTGAGATGAAAATTTGCTAAGCTACATTTCATCGGAAAAAGAGATCTTAACGATCAAATTTTCCGATGAAAATTTGCCGAGCTACATTTCATCGGAAAAAGAGATCGTAACGATCAAATTTTCAGATGAAAATTTGCCGAGTTACATTTCATCTTAAAAAAAGTAGGTCGTTTAAATTTTCCGATAAAAATTTTCCCAATCTAAATTTTTTGGAAATCTCCCAACTGTTAAAATAGGATAAAATTTATTATTTGAATATCCGACTATTGATCAAACGTAAGGCTATACGGATCAACATTCAAGTTTGAGAATCGGATTAAAAATGACTGAGACTTTGACTCCGAATCCGACTCCTGGATTTTGGAAGGGTTTACTTCAATTTGCTGCAAAATCAATTCAACTTTAACTCCACGATTCAAACGCCGATTACCTCACTGGAATTGCGAACAAAATGAGACTCCGACTCTTGAATGATTTCTCTCTATCTCCAAAACAATTCCACTCCTGACTCCCAAAATTACCGACTCCGACTCTTCACTAGCTGGCGCCATAAGTATATTCACTGAATAAAATTCTCACTTTCCGTTCAGAAATCTGTCATGGCCTTACCACCCGATAGATGGCGCCACAAATGATTTTCCATTTAATACATTATTTTCCGCCATGGAGCGAGCATAACTTGTCTAGTGGTTAGCGTATGAATCTCGTATTCCAGAGGACTAGGGTTCGATTCCCGGCTAGAGCGATTAAAATTGAACTCATGAATCACGCTCATCAAAAGTTGTTAAATTAGAAATTAATTAAACAGGTTATTAAAAAAATAATATATAATAAGTAATTCCCAAATGACGTCATCCGAAAATACCCCTCTTGCAAGTTCTCTTCCCACTGTTATTTTTTTTCCCTCCTTGCTTGTCCCTATATCGTAGTTGTTACTACTTCTCATCGTATTTTCATCCTAAATTCATCGCCTCGGAACGACAGCACTGCTCGTATATTGCTCCAAATTTCATCGTATTTTCATCCAAAATTCATCGCCTCGGAACAGCACTGCTCGTATATTGCTCCAAATCTCATCGTATTTTTATCCAAAATTCATCGCCTCGGAACAGCACTGCTCGTATATTGCTCCAAATCTCATCGGTATAGGGAGCAAAATTCATCGGAATCCGATGATCGGATTCTACTATTGCCGATGAGACATATTGGAGCAATTTCCGATGAAAACTCATCGGAATCCGATCATTCGCCGATCATCGACCGATCAAAGTTTGATCGGATTTCGATGAACGGCCGATCATCGGCCGATGAGTTGATGCTACTCGGGTATAAATCAATATTTTTTAGTTTATGCAAAATAATTCAGTTTTCCATATTGTTTATAGTGAAATAACCTACTTGAAGCAACAAAAAGCATTCGCCACGAAATCCTCCTTTACAAAAGAGCACGAAGTCAAGAAAGTTTGTGATTTCTCATTAAATAAACTTTTGGATATTTTGTTACTTGTTTGTTGTTTGTCGAAAATTTGCTTTAAAAAATGTTTCTAGGTATTCCAGGAGATACCACAATATTTAGTTAACGATAAAGTGTCTTTATTATTTATTTTTAAGTGTTATTTGATGCCTGAACATAAATAAAAATGCGACAAAAAATATACTAGTAGGAACTGCGGATGTACACACGCTCCAAAACGAGCATCAGAATCTTTCCGCTCTCGTAAAAAATCCATTTCTAAGGGATAATGGGAGGTTATGGGAGGTTATGCTTTACACTGTTTTGAAAGCAATATCTTGCAAGTGTTGCCTTCTATTTTCAATACACTTATTCTGTAAAACTCACAAGGAGAGGTTACGGTCTCGGAAATTCAGATCGGGATGAGATTCGGCAGATTAGTAGTATCCCTTAAGGGTACTCTCAGGGTAAAGTAATAAAGCGCACTAGCCATAAAATTCCGAGAAAACAGCCTTTAAAGATTTACGCGCAACTTATTAACTAGTAGAGATTGTGCGTAAACAAGCGCCCGGTGGTCATGTGGGCAGCGCGCTGGGCTTCCATGCTGTCGATCCGGGTTCAAATCCACTGCGAGTGTTTTTTTTTTGTTTTGTTTTGTTCATTTATAAAGTAACTGTTACAGCTTTGTACAATTTGAATTGAAGATAATGCGAAATTTTTAAACACGTAAAGCACTTTAATAGAGAAAATGGAGATAAATTAAATCGATACAAGTTAAAATATGAATTACAACGGCTACAAAATTACTGTGGAGCTTAATTTATAGATGATTTTTAACAATATAGTTGTTATTTATATACATACACCAGAATGATATTTATCATAAAAACATGGAAAACAAAAACTGTTTTGATATCTCGCACAATTTATAAAGGAAGATTGCTTACAGGATCAACTTTTTTGTGAAAGAGTCGTTGGAAAACATACTTCATTTACATTCAGGAAAATTTCTCTTTTGTCAGAATGTTTAGAAGTATACCAGGTATATCGAATCATTTTATCAAAAATTGGCGATGACAGTTGATGGACAATTGATTGTATTTTTATGCAGTCTTCACGGGCATTTATTTCTCTATTATTTTCAACGAGTAACGCGCAATTATGTATATTTTTTATTAAATTCTTTACCTGTCTATAAAAATAGACGTCGCAAGGTTGAACAAGTGGAGTACATTTTGGTGGAATCCCTTTAACTGAAAAGTTGGAGATTTTTCATCATCCTGGAAAATTTGGTCGTATAGTTCAGGTTTTGTTTGTCCTCCCGAAGAGTCGATAATCAATAGAAATTCTTCCTTTCCCGCATAAAACTTCAAGCAAACGGTTTAAAAATTCGATGTATAGTCTTGTCGTTACCTTTCCTGATTTCAAAGATGTTATTATGACATTTTTATATTTTTGTTAGTATTTATCAATTGTTTTTTGAATTCGGGGGCCAAAAATAGCAGTTGCTTTTTGTAAAAAAAACAAATACAAAGGGCAGAACTTTTCCAGACAGGGTAAAAGAATATTGAGCGGTATATGAATGCATTACTCTATTCATGTCGTGCCTTTTGACGAAAATAGTTTTACTTCCCTTTCGAGCCAAAGTCCTGTTGTACGCCGACTGATACTGACATCCTGGAAAAAGGAAATGGGAATTAAAATATTTTGTCAAAAGCAGGCGCGGATCCAGAGAGAGGGTTGTGGGGGGGGGGGGGTCATGACCCATCTTTTAAATGACCAAATATAGAATAAAATTGCCTTTTTGGGACATATTTTGAAAAAAAATTGCCCATTTCGCACAAAAATTACCCTTTTACCCTTCCCTTTCCGAAAATGACCTCCTCCTAAACCAGAAGCTGCATCCGCCCTTGGTCTGAAGATCGTAAAATAAGTTTTTAATTACTTACCAGTTTGGTCAGCATTGATAACATAATCGTTTTTGAAATTCGGTATCAACTTTAACGTCTGGATTACAAAAGTGTCTGCAGAAGCCAAAGTTTCTTCGATCGTCGCAGTTTCTCTTTTTGAAACAAATTTTGTGACTTTTCGCTGACGAATGGCATGCTTCCTTTTGAAATTTTTTTACCCAACTGTCAGATGTTTTAAATTCAAAATCTGTAAACTGTCGTGCTGCTGCTAAAGCCCACTGTTGCAAGTTCCGAGTAGTAACTTGTTGATAATTCTCTCGAGCTTCTAGAAAACGATCATATGTCCAAGAATTGATTACATCGTATTGATCTAACAGATTTCCTCCATTTTTTATTTCTTTCTCCCATTGCGATAAATATTCATTTTTTTTAACCTTTTTTTTGTAAGGTTTGTAGATTCCATGAGGGGTGAGCCGTTGCTATGTTCACAACTTTAATTTTGTAATCCAAAGGAAGATGCTCTACCTCTCTTCTTTTTTTCTCTTTTGGTTCGTATTCAGCTGATGAGCTTTGAATTTCGACTTGCTCAAAAGGTTCCTCCTCACAGTTTTCATTTTCATGAGCAAGTTCGTCATCAGTTACAAATATTTTTTCAACCAGCATATCCATAGTACGTTCATAAATTTCTTCGCCCATTAACACTGCTTCATGAGAAATTGAACTTGATGATTCTGCTGCAATCAAATGGTTTTCAGTAAGCAAGCTCTCGTAATAAACGACCGCATCTTTTAATCTCTGCTTCAACAATTCCTTGTGCAATGAATTTTGATCCATTTTGCCAACAGATTTTATTTGTTTCAGGATTACTTCAATAACCGACCATTTCGATTCACAATATTTTAAAAACTGAAATCCTTTTTAACGGTATAGAATGTTCCAGTCTAATATACAGCACAGACGATAAATAAATTTAATGATGAAAACAAATATGAACATTGCAAACAATAATAGATGGAAAATAAAGAGTTGAATATTCAATGAAAAATACAGCAGACGATAAATTTACAAATAACAGAATCAAGGAGCAAAACCATTGCTCGATAAGTACGGTTAGGTTTTTTTTAAATTTGACTACCTGCTTATATGCAATGAAACAACATTCTTACTCATCCACAAAGAAACTGATTATGTTTTTATTGCAAAAATCATTTACTTCGTCAAAGTTTATAATATCTAAAAATGTGTAATCACTTGTTTGTGAGAATAGTAAATAGAGTTTTGCAAACTGCAAAAAGCGGTAATAGTCACTTTATAAATGAACAAAAATGAAAAAACTCGCAGTGGATTTGAACCCGGATTGACCGCATGGAACCCCAGCACGCTGCCCACATGACCACCGGGCGCTTGTTTACGAACAATCTCTACTAGTTAATAAGTTGCGCGTAAATCTTTAAAGGCTGTTTTCTCGGAATTTTATGGCTAGTGCGCTTTATTACTTTACCCTGAGAGTACCCTTAAGGGATACTACTAATATGCCAAATCTCATCCCGATCTGAATTTCCGAGACCGTAACCTCTCCTTGTCAGAAGTTTTGGTCAACGCTTTGGAGCATGTCGACCGGTATATTGGCAGTTTCGGTTCGGTGCAGTTCATCGGGTTTCCAGGGTTCGTGGACGATCGTTACTGCGACTTCAGATAACTCCACAGGAAATAGTCACAGGGGGCTAAATCGGGCGAGCGTGCAGGCCAGTTTAAGTCCCCATTCCGATTGAGCGGTGGTTAGAGTGGTGAGGAGAGGCTCAACGGAATGATCTGAATGGGAAGTTTTATTACATCATGCTTTCGTTTGCCATCATGCTTCGAGACAGCATTGTGCTTTTACTATGGAGGCGTGGAAAAGTACGCCTGCACAGTAAAAGCGCGATAGTCTCGACCAAAGCATGATGGCAACTGAAAGCATGGTGTAACACAGCTTCCCATTCAGATCTTTCCGTTGAGCTTCTCCCCACCATTCTGTGACGCTCCACACTTTCAACACACCGCTCTCTGCCCCGTGCCCACCGTGTATGAAATATTACACTAGTGTTTGTGGTGTAATTTTTTTTTTTTTTTTTGGAGAACTGGGTTTGATTTATTTATTTCTCAATCTCTTTCATTTTAGTAAGTCCAATAAAACTAAAGCGTAACTAACTAAGGTGTCAAGAGAAAAATGAAGGCTTGCATTAATTATAATGGTGAACTTATTATGATTTTATGAACTTGATAATAGTCTTGAAAGTTCATTTTCTTCCCCTACAATGCCAAAAATTATTGCTTATTAAATTCAAAATCACCCAAAGTCACAACTGATCCTTCACTTTGCTATTTCCTAAAAGAACTTCTTCGTTCGTTTCTTAAATCATACCAATCTTATATAATTAAAAACTGAACGTATGTACCTATGTATCTATGTAGTCATCTATGTTCAAGTTTCTTCTCCCGAACGGCAGTGAACTGACTATCGAACCAGATATCGATGGATTCGTAATCTTCCCGTCTTTATGTTTGGCTATTCAACATAATCCTCCGATAATAATCAGTGGAGATATCAATTAAAAACTATTAATTATGACACTTAGATTTCGACATAAAATCCCAATTTTTCGAAGGCTTTCCTCCATTCAAATTATTATTCAGTACTTCATCTCAAATTTTCCGCAACAATGCTTTTATTAAAATTTATAGCGGTGAAGAACATCATTGCGACGAAAGATCTGTTGCCCTTTTTTGGTTCGAATATGAGCAAATAAAATTCTGGGTTTTGTTTTAATGGCTTCTCCTGTAATCGAGGGATTTAAAATGTTTACTTTTTGGTTATTTTTCCGAATTCTGCCGCAAAATTTTACTAATTTTTTTCTTCTTCAAGCCTGATTGTTGAACACGCATCACTTGATATAACTTTTATTTTCGAGATGGACCATGCAAAGCCGGGCGACGTAGCTAGTAAAATCTAAATTCATCGAGTCAACCGATCTCCGTTTTTGTTAGTTCATATTGTTGACAGCAATTCGTCACCCTGAAGCATCTTTTTCTTTGCCCAGTTTCAACGTAGAGTTTTGTGATGATTCAAGGTTCAATCGACAAACTTTTTTTTACTTATTTATTCTTTGTAATTTCCAGCAAGACGATGAATTTCCACGTTTAGTAGCAAATATTATATGACCATTTCGTTCCAATACAGGATTTGCTTAGAGGTCATAACTGTGTATTTCAGCCAGACAATGCACCTACTCATATGTCTAACGCAAGAATCATGTTTTACCATGAATATCAATAACATGGAGTGACCATCACTTTGTCTAGACTAAAATCCAGTGGAAACGTTCACAAACATTTAGCACTAAAATTATATGAAAATGGGAGCAAATATTTTTTGACTCGGGACCTTAAAGCAGCGACAGAGCAAGCATGGTATGAAATACTATGGACTAACCCTGTAGCTGATGCAAAACTTGAAACTTTCGATGGAAAACAGCGTGGATGAAATAATTAGTAGTGGACACATAATTGCGTATGAATGCGCTGAGTTTCTGAACTTTAAATATAATCCTCATATATATATTTATAATAGCCAATGATCGAGTAACGCTCGTGACGTCATCAACAATGAAACTCGCACCACAACATAATTTAATAATGTGGTTTGGTAATGTTTAACTGTCAAGGAAAGTCTTTATTGTGTCAAGGCCACAGCATGATAATTTGATAATATGGTTTGGTAGTGTTTAACAGGCAAGGAAAGGTTTTATTGTGACTAGGCTGAACTGGATCCGGTAACTTAACTGTTTTACTGTAAGCCTGTGTCATTTCAGGGGAATGAACCATAGTCTAATAATAAGAGTAGTCCGAGCTATGGCAACCCTTTTGTTGGTCACAAACCAAGCCATGTGACTGGTGTGTGTCATAGCAACGGCGGGCGTTGATCGTAGCAAATGACGTCCTTAAGAAATTATGTTTGCAAAGCGGCAAAAGTTTTATTTCTTATTCAAAACATCCAAGTGCAAGAAAGGTGGTTTACTTTTGCTATGCGTTTCTTTGCAAAGAAAATTGTGTAAAAGGATTATCTGTAACTTTTCACAAGTATGCAGTATTATTATTATGCCATTTTTCTTCATTTCTTGCAATTTTTATTTTTCGAACCATGTTTAGCTATGAATTTTATAATTATTTAATTCTATTAAATATTTATATTCCTAATATTTCTATTAAATATTAAGTTACATCAGTGAAGTACGCGGGAATACATTTTATACACTATTTTGCTAGCTTCTGAAAGTATTTTTATCACCAGGGAAGTTAAATGCATTTAAAAAAGGTTTTTAAGTGTTAGTAAATTAGACTTTATGTTGTCGACATTCTTTTCTCGCCAATTTAAAAGATTCCCCTTTTCCCCCTTTTAAACTGAAAAGAACATTGGTTTGTAGTTTTCTCTTTTTTTTTTTGTACACATACTATCTTTAAATAATTCGTATTTCTATGTTGAAATCTCAAAATTACCGAGATTGTCAAATTTGGTCCCTATTAATTTGGGATGATATCCGTGTAATAATGCTTTGATGTAATTTAGAAAATTTGAAATATCAAATTCGGTTTAAAAATACAACTTATTTCTGTCATAATTATTTAAGAAAGTACAGTGGGAAAATAATTCAGTGTTTAGTTTACTACAGTGACGAATTTCTAAATTGTCTACTATCTAGTGTAGCTTACGGCGAACAACTTCCGTAGGCAGCAAATTTTTGACATCAGATATTTCTTCAGCATTCATTAGAAACCTAGTACGTATCTCCTAATTTCTTTCAATTTTGCAAGAAATGTAGTATAAGCAGTAATTGTTTCAGCATAATATAGAGGGCAATTTGTTTCAACTGTTTGCGGCGAATACATTTAGTCAACACATAATATTACACTTAAAATGATCAGTTCAAAATGAAATAAAAGTAACTGAAAACTGTTACCTAAAACTAATTACTAATGTCAAAATAATTCATAACTAAAAGAAAAACAGTTCAATCTCTGCAATCCCCAAAAATAAAAGAGAATGTTTCAATGTAAGTTTTATTGTAAAATACAATGTTCTTTCTTTACATACTGTAATTTTCGAATCAAAGTTCCCATTTGTTCATTTTTAAAAAGCTCTGACATCTTAACCATTTCACTGCCCCACATTCCCCAACATTCAATTGGCATATAGCCATCAACTTTTAAAAGATTGGATATGAATCTTATTTTGAAACATTTTTGTTTGAAGTGCCAATCACTGATGCCTAACACGCCCATTACTGGGGGTGTTACCCTATATAATTAAATCCTATACCCGCTTTGCCAAAGGCACGTATTTTATTTCAATATTTATAACCTTAAATTCAAGAAAGAAAAAAGAAAAAAAAAACGAAATGACCATCGTATTTTGTAGGTGGATGGTATCAGAATGACGTAATATTATTGACAATCAAAAATGTAAGCTGGTTCGACAAATCACAAGTTGCAAAATTTCATTTATTTTCGAAATGTGTCATTTTTTTTTAAATTTTAAGCCTGGTTGCGTCACGCCGCTTCACTGCTGATTCGCCGGGACGGATTAAAACTCCGGGGTGTTCGGGTAGACACAATATACGTATGCATCGCAGCTTACCCACCATGAGACGCTGGGGGCATACGAATGCCTACCCGGTTTGGACGACCTACCTGCTTTGAGCCACTCTTTCCCTATATGCTTGTGTCTACATTTTTGAGACAAAATATATATAAAGGGAGAGAGAGATAGTAACATAATACAATTTCGTTTGCGTAACTGAAGAGAGAGAGAGAGAGAGAGAGAGCACCTTTTACTCCATTTTCTAAAGATCGTTTATTCTCGTTTTATTTGCTTTCATCCGCATTGTTTAAACTTTCTTCTTGACTTGCCTTTGAGTTTACGTGCTAAGAGCTGTTTAATTTGGAAAGGTCCTCTTAGAGGATAAAAGCCTCTTCTCTCTAATCCTAATTTCCATGCCGGAGAGGCAGTCACGGCTTTTGTATGAGCATAGAATACTTAACAGCTTTAGTTGGAAATCCTTTCGCACATCAACATTTATATCCCAGCAGAATAATGCTTCGTCTTATCACTACTTTTGCCAATATTTATCGATATACAGGGAGTTTCCTATTCAATGAGACAAAAGAACAATATAGTTTAACATTAAATTTAGGGCTGTTTTTGTATACCTAGAAATACGACGCAGGTCCTTTTGATCCTTTGAGAAGAAATGTGCATAGCTCCCTGCATAATGTACAAATGGGTACAAGTCATTGCCATCACTTGAAAGTTTTGAAACAGGCAAAAAAATCCTTCGTTCATCTTTAAAACTGTTCTAATATTGTTTAACTAGATTTTATACTTGATTTTGAGACTTTGTTTTACTGAAATACCTTAAATATTTTTTATACTTTTGGTTTTTAACACCCGTGACTAATGATACAAATATTTTGTGACTGATGTTACATTTACAATAAATTGCTACAGTTATAAATTATTTCTCCTTTAAAATAAAATTAGCATTTGAAATAGTAAAATTACATTTTAAATACTGGAAAAGCTCATTTGTAAAGTTTTAAAAGTTATATTTTTGATGTATTTCATAAAATAAAAAGTCCTCTTGCCTTAACTACATCCCGTGCGTTAAATATTTTATTCCTTTCTCATGTGAATAATAAATTTCATCCACATTGACAGGCTCTTTCCAATGTTTTACTGTTTGAATCTTGACAATTACTAAATATTCCTTGTTTTCAATTTTAATGCATCTAACTTCTCGTTATGCAATTGTTTGTCATATTCTTCAAGAACCCGTTCTCTTGTTGCAGTTAACAATTTTGGAAAATGTTCAGCTGGAAGTGATTTCCTCCTTTACTGTAAAAAAAAAGTATTGCTGCTAAACACCTGCTGCAGCTTCTGATTTATAAAAAAAAAAAGGATTACTCAAATGCAACTCTTTATATTATGACTGCAAGTCGAATGGTGATAGCTCTGAAATTAGCATGAAGCTATGTGACATTTAGAAATATTTCAGTATTGATGATGTAGCACTTTTATTCAAGTGTAATGCATGAAGAACAAAGAGTATCTGATGGCCAAATTTCATGTTGGAAAACTTTTGTGAAGATATCACAAAGAGCACTTTGAATGACTAAATAGTTCATCAAGGTTTCATTATTTTAAAGAGGGGTAATGTAGCTGTTAATTTCAACCTCGCGCTTCCACATTGTAAATTTGTTATACTCTTATTCTACTTCTTCACCTAATTTCTCTTGTTAGTTTTATTCTGAACTAACTTTGGTAATTATGTTGGATTTTTTAAAGTTATTTTAATTATTTTTTATCATCCGCTCTTTTTAGCTTCTACTTTGTTTTACTCTTTGTTTCACTTTTCGCAATTTTCATGTTTTCCTTTATTTCTTAATATTTCATTTCGCCTTCTATTTTTCCTTTCTGCAGTAGTCAATGCTGTTTGTGCAATTTGTTTGAGGTTTATTAACGAAACGAGAAATGTGACCGATATTATTACGTCTGTTGTTACATATTTTAAATAAGTATTAAATAATTAAATTTAACTATTTCTCAATATTTAAGGCATTAATATCAAAGATATAATCATAAATGAAGAGAATATGGCTTTCCATAAACTTGGGCTTGTTCTTGTTTACGCAATGCACACTTTTATGCAATTTTGTGACGGATGTTACATTAGTATGAGGGCTAGTTTAAAAAAAAATGTTACAAGACAGTAGTAAAAGTTTAAAGTTCATTTGTTGGTCTAATCTCTTCCGATGTAAGCTAAATTGCAATAAAAAATAAGATTGTAGACGTAACAATTAATTTCTTAAGTTAAAAAAAGTATAAACTTTTAGAACCGCTTACACAACGACGCATGGGCACTGAGTAGTGTCGTCAAAATTTGCCTATAAAACTTTTTTTCTCATAGTATGTTAAAAATTGTCTTTTTAACCTCATATGAAAGAAAAACAATTAGTGATAAAATGAAGTTTTTTTTTTTTACTGTGATGTCCCTAGTTTCATGGACATGCCCATTTATTTTTCAATTTTTAAACCTTTTCAGCTAGTCTTCGCATGCTACTCTTAATACTCCGCTGTGCTACACTGGGGCTCATTGGGGTTGGGCATTTCGGCGATATTTATGAGTAGAACGATCTTTTTATTTAAACACTGTTGTGTATGTTGTTTCATAGGAGAAAAAGTAATTTTCTTTTTAATTTCAGGTTTCGTCATCTAACTAATCTATTTTAACTTTCTCTCTCTTATCTCGTAAGAATTTTTTAATTCTCTGAATGTGGAAAGTTGCCGTAAAAATAAAAACCTTGCACTACTTTAAAAAAAAAATCTTAAAGAATTGGGGGGTCAATATTTTTCTACCTCCTTGCCAGTCAGCATGATATCGTAGAATTATTGTGTGTTGCAGCTGAAGAAAATGGCACTAAAACAACTTCAAGCTAGAGCCATTTACATTAGAATTTCCTATTCTTAATAATAATAATAATAATAATAATAATCGCATGATGCCAATTCTTTAAACAAACTTTGTCATCTAATTAGAAATAATTTATAAAAACAAAATTAAGTCTCAAAATGTACCTCAATCGCTGCAAAGTTTTCTAATTCAATTTTACGTCACTTGATGGATGTAGTCGTAAATTTTTATTGGCAACATGAAAAATGAAGTAACAGTGCTTCTTATTTTCCAGATCAATTACGTCTCTACATTTTAATCATGCTTAATTCCGCCATAACATTACTTTTTCTCATTTCCGTTTCTAATCTATAATTGTCTGGGTTCAAGTAATTCCATTAGCTTTATCCACGCTGTTTTTCTTTCCGTAATTTCAATAAAATTCGGATACATTAATTATCTTCCAATCATCTAAGAGAATTCAATTAAAATATCGAAACGATTTCTTTTACTCACGAATATTGAATTCATACTACCGATAATGAGTTGCAGTTAACGATGCAGACGATATAGTAATTTTGAGAAAAAAATCAATTAACCATCAATTAGCGTGTCTTGTTGTTGCGTTTTAATTACTTTGAAATGAAATTCAAAAAGTGTAATGAATTCATTAAACGTAAATAAACGAAATTGTTGTATTGTATTTTATTTGTATAGGAAAGGTGACCGGAAATTGGTGGGTGATTATAATGTCTTGCACTTCTAAAGAGAATTTATTTGAAAAACTACTTCAGATCCAAATTTGATCCTTATCTTTAAAATGTTTTTTTTTTTCAAACAGCGTTAATATACGCGTGGATCTTTCCTATTTTTTAAAAATAAGATTTTTTTTAACCCGCGAAAGGCTTTGTAAGACCCCTATAAATACAGTTTTTAACAAAACCCTAAAGTGTTCACCTGTTTAAACATTTAACCAATACTGTTTATGCTCGTTATCAATATAAGTTTGCCATCTAATGTACAAATTTAAATTCAGGACCAATAAAAATTAGGAGCAAAACGTTTGAAGATGGCATTTTTTAAAAATCATCCATTAGATAAAATCGGAACCAGTGTTTGGAAACGCATCATAAGAGAGAGAAAAAAAACTATACATGCATGTATTTCTTTTCTGGCGTTTCATTGTTTTTTATTATAATCATTTGAACTCAAAAGTAGAAGTTATTTTTAACTAACTTAAGGTAAACCCTGAAATGAATTCCATTTACTTAGATATTTACATGTGCTCACAAATTTTACCGAACGCTGCCTTTTTCGCACTTAAGGAACAGATTGTTATGAAAATACTAGATAAAACAGTTGATCAGGAAATTTGTTCTAATTAATGCATTTTATTCAATGCCAGTTCGACAAACCAATTGGGTGCTAACAGAATTTAAGTTGTCGTATTTGTGTCGGAATGTTTACGAGCTTAAAGCCAGACATAGGAAACTAATCACAAGCTTGACTTGATGGAAGTCATTTATTAGAATGGCTCTATATTACTTCCCTATCGGTAAGAGAAATACATTAAACTGCCAATCATGTCTGGAAGTTTAGACAGAATTGATTTGGAGTTACAAATACAGCTGAACGTCAGATGGTGTTTTACTTTTAAGTAAAACAATACGATTATGCTAATTTATACAAAGTTTAGCGAATTGGGTACTTTTTATTTAATTATCTAAGGGAAGTTGTGTTGGATAAAACGTTTAATTGAGCTTAAATTATTAAACTTTGCATATGTAAGTACAAAACTTAATTTGAAATCGAACGGGTTGATAGTGATATTGTACATAATATAAAAACAAATATTTGCTCTTTATTAGCGCTTTTATATTTTGTTTCTAAAATGATGCACCCGAAGCCATTTTTCAAAAACTTTAACTTTAAAAGGACAATTCGCGTATTATACGTCCACTTTTAAAACAGCACTTATCTTGCAAAACATCTGTGCGATTTCCATCTGTTGGTCTTTATGTTAACACGATGTGTCTTGTAAAAAAAAAAAAAAATTAATAGTTAATGTCGTTTCTATTTAGTTTTTTTTTCTCCATACTTTAACACGTTATCCTCTGTAAAATTACAAATCTCTAGTTTTGTATTATGTCTTAGTGTATCATTGTAAGCTTTTAGGTTTTGTTTTTGTCTATTTTATCGCATATATTGATATAAATTGTCAGAATTTTCGTCAATAGTGAGTCAAAATATTAACTGATAATAATGTATTTTTTAAATATAATTTTAAAAAAAAATCCTCAGGGACCCACTTGCTCAGATTTATCTGAGCGTTTAAAACCGATAAGCCGAGTAATTGGTAAGTGCGGGGAGTCTGAGGGTGGCAAATGTCTTGTCAAAAATCACAGCAATTTCCGGCAGCATAGGAGACTGCGACGGAAGACGGAGAATGGGAACTTCTGCCATTCGAACTGACACTTTATACAAGCTACGAATAGTGGGGACATATTGACACAAAGGTGCCTTAATAACCGAACCAGCAGGGATGTCTTGCGTTTGTTGATTACATTGATAAATCATGGATAGAAGAGCTTGACTTTAAGTGTCTTTACCAATACGTTACAAAAAATTGCAAGTAGAAGGAGAGCTATGTTGTGACAGTGGTGTACACGTCTATAAACACATTTAGGAGCTTTTATTTCTTGTATAAGTTCACAATTGCAACGTGGCATCATTTGACATCTCAAAGTAATTTTGCACAAAATTTCAAGGTTGTAGGTGCTATGGGGTTTCCAGAACGTAGGCTCGCTACAGACATAATTTCAATTCCTTTAACGTTCCTCTTTTTTAAAAAAAATATGTGAAGAAACCTGTCAATGAATAACTCAATTTAATAATTGACATCAAAAACTATTTTAGAAACGTCATATCTATAAGTTTTTTCAATCTCTTACACATAGAATTTCAGGGAAAATAATCACCAACGGCATAGGTCGCTTTTCTTTCAAAAAAAATAATTTGCAAATGATAAATGTGCTATGAATTTCATTTCGAGTCAACAACGGCGGTAAATGCATGGTTTATGTCGTACTTGACAAAGAGAAGGGAAAATCTTTTAAAATCCTGCTAATGGAATGCTTTATGAGGAAAGGTCCCTTGACGTCATCACAGCAATTTTCTCCCCACAGGAAGCCTTGCGTTGAAAGATCAAATGCATTTCTCGCTTATTTTATGATTTGTGGTGTCAGTCAGGTTATTTCAAGAACCTTGTGTCGGCGAGGGAGAAATATGCAAAAGCTTTCCCGAAATTGTGCAAAAAAAAAAAAAAAAAAACTGACAATTTATGATTGATGTTACGAAAATAAACGCGTTTAGAAATGGAAGTTTGTATTCATACATGGATTTAACCAACTTATTATAATTTAATTGTTATACTGATCCCATAAAAGAGGGATTATTAACCGCCTCCGCAGCTTCGCTTGAAAATTTGACGGTCTTTCCAGGGTTTTACCAGCACACGTTGAAAATTGCAATGAAATATCTCTTTCAGCGTAAAATAAAAATAATTAATTTGAACTTTGACATCTTGAATTCAAATTATGTTTTTCGCAATCACGAGTGTGTGTGTATGTAAGCATGCGTGTTTGTGTGTGGGGGGGGGGGGGTATGTGTATGTGTGTAGGCATGTGTGTGTATGTGTGCGTGTGTGTATGTGTGTAGGCATGTGTGTGTGTATGTGTGAGTGTGTGTGTGTGTAGGATGTTGACGCAACCAGGAGACGGTTTTCGCTAGAGGAGCAGCATCGTGAGGCGGCCAGCCGATGGTGGTACTGCAGAGGGAGGCGGGGGGAAAATAAAATCATAGGAACATCAAAACCGTCAAGTGAGAACAGTAAACAATGTGATTGCTCAATAAAATAAGAAAAAAATAGTCCAGTTTTAATTGCCCTAACATTGTTTAAATTCCAAGAAAATACTACGCCGTCTATTGGAATCATATATACTCTGGCACGTTATTAACGATTTGTTTTCATACTTACATAAAAAGGACTGTGAAAGTATCAAATATGTAATGATAACTATCTTTAATCACTCATTTCATTCTTCATTTTTGAAAAAATAGTGTCGGCGAACCGGGGGAGTATCGTAATCGCGGGCTACTTTGACCTTTATTTTTAATTTTTCCCATTCTTCCTTCAATAATTTTAAAACTATTCATGTTTCCAAACTGTGGAAACTTGTTTTACACATCTAGAGATCTCTTAATTTAATTTTTAAAAAGTGTGATCAGTTTATTTCCAAGCAATTTTACCGTTTATTAGGGGTTTTTATTTGAGCCAATGTTTCCCTTGCATTTGGGTTACTTTGGCTCAAAATGCTTTTCTCTATTTAAAATCACTGTAGAACTAACTAGAGTCGAGGAAATACGTGTGTTCATACGAAAACTATTTATATGAATGAAAAATACATTTAAAATTAGTTTGAGTCACACATATTTGTTTTAAGGAAAATTATTATTGTTCTTTAATATTTGTGTGTATACCTAGTTATTGTTTCAGAAACTACCGACATAGAAAAGTCATCTTTTCATCAGTTTTGGAAGTTGAATAATTTTCTTAAGACAACACCATTCGCAAAACAAAGGATTCTAAATTTTTGGTTACTTCCAAAACTTTTTGCTGCATCCCATTGCCATTCGCCCCTTTTCTCTCGCGTTAACAGCTATCTTTGGAAGCCTGAGCTCATTCCATTCTACTATAATAAAATTCCATAAACTTTCCAACAAATTCAACAATATTTGTAAGATGTAGATGCAGCTGGGTAAACCTTTTTCTAAACTTCCCGCAACTTTTAATTCATCTTCATCTTCATAATGAAAGTAATCTAATTGAGCCGTAATGAATTGAGTCGGCAATCTCTCTATTTATCCGTTATCGAGAATTCCAGGTTTTTTCTTTTGTTTTTCCTGTTTAGATTCTTAGTTTTAGCTATTCTTAACTTTTCCAAGTCTCTCTCTCTCGCGCGCGGAGTTTTTCAAGTTTTTATACTGGGCCAAAGTAGGTCGCAATTTTTAGGTAAAGAGACATGTTGTCATTGTCAATTTAAAAAAAAAAAAAAAACATAAACAGAAATGAGAAGTACAACTATGCTACGGCGAAGAGTAAAAAATAGTACTCGTAAATAGGAGTACTTAAAAAACTCTTAGCTGATGTAGAGCTGCTTCTACATGGAGAAGTTGAGAGGTTATGAAGGCACATGTTAGCTCAAGGAATGCAGAACCACTTGTGTTGCTTCTTGAGCAGATTTATAGAACTGCTTGGTATAAAAAAATGCGTGCTTGGGGATGCGCTGGAGTGGAATCTGTCAAAATATGTTGAAAAAATTGCGCCCTGAAGGTTGAGAGGACATTGTATCTTTTTATCTATATGGGTCAAAGAAGGATCCTAGGGCCAAAGTAACCCTTGTTTACGTTAACCCATTAGTTTTCCCTATTTTGGGGAACATTTCAGTGAGAAGGGGAAAGAAATTTGTCTCGGTGAAACCGGGGATAAACCCATTTCTTAAGACTACTTTTGAATAACTGTTAGATTTATATTCTACCGTGCTAAGCACAAAAGTCACATCTGCACTTTTTATCAAAATTGAGTTACCTTTACCAAATGATTCTTGATCATTTATTTCACCTAAATACAACATTTTATGTTCGTTTGTCAACAGGAAATATGTTTTTAAAAAATTTTAAGAAAGTTGCACCTGAATCAAATTTATGGAGGCACACAACTTTAATTGGCAATTTCTCATTTTGAACTCAGTTCCAGATTCGTCTTTCGCGCTTAGTACGGCAGTATTAACCTTGAAATTTGATTAAAACCTTAACAAACCCTATGAGCTGAGAGCAAGTACATAATGTAAGAATATGGAAGAAGCTGGGGGGGGGGGGAGGGGTCAAACGCGTGATTAATTTCCATGGTTGATTCAATGTTTTTTTTTCCTTCATGCTCTTAAACTCTAACTACTTCATTCAGAAAAAAAACTATCAATAACAAGGAAATCTGTCTGTATTGTATAAATCTAAGTGTTTTCTCTATCTAATACATGAAATTGATTAAAAATGAACACCTTAACTAACAAAAGGGATATAGTTCAGATGTTTTTATTTAAGGAGAGAGGAAAGCGCTTAAGAAGCTAAAAGTTGTGTGCTATAGAGTACCACTTTTCTCAATATGAAAATTGCATTGGTAAAGGAGTGTCTTGTAACCCCGAAACATAGAGAAGGCAAACATTCACTATCCCGAGCTCAGCAGTTTAAACAATCCTTTTATTTTATCAATAATATTATTTTTAAAGAAAATTGATTTTTCCTAAATCTTACAAGTGGGTTTTTCTATTATTTCCTAAGCCTTTCTTTAAAAAAGTAATTCATATTAATTCCGTTACTGACTTTTTGATTTTTTCTTCTCTTTTTTCTAAGCAAACAGCTCTTTTGAAAGACATTTAATACCTTCGAGTTTCTTTTTTATCTGATATAATTATCAGAAAAAAATGTCTTTAACGTAAAAAAGTTCTGCAAAGCAAACATTAAAAATCAACACCTTTCATAAGTCAAAGACTTTTTTTTTTAATCTAATCGAACCAAAACATAGGAAGTGCTTATGTTATTTTTTAACAATATTTATTTAATTAATGCATTAGTCAAACTTTTTTTTTAATTATGCAAGACAAAACACTTATTCGCATTTAATCAATACTATTCAATTTAAAAAAAAAAAAAAGCATATGGAGAATTTTTGCAGTTGATTTAATTAAAATTTTGCTTTTTTTTCGTTCTTTTTTAAGGGTACGTTTAAAAAAACAGGATTATATATCAAGAGACAAAGAAAACAGTTTTAATCGAAACATTATTTGATCTTTAAGCTACCATAGTAATAGATTTTTTTTTCATAGTATTATTTCCATTACTATTGATTTAAAGTATTATTAAAAAACTTAAAACATCGGAAAAAAAAGTCTAGAAAAATGTTCGAAATAACATAAATATTCAAAGAATTCAAAGTGATCAATAATTTATTGTGATCTAATTGAAACGTAGGGGTGGATACAAGGGGGAGTTGCATGGATGGTCACGACGCCCCCCCTCCCAAAAAAAAGTAAATAATAATAATGTCGTCAATATTATCCGTTCATATTGTATTCAAACACTTTATGAATAAAATGTAAATTATTTCAATAATCTTTTCAATGCATTAAAATTATTTTTAAAAGTAAGTACACTCTATAAAGAAATTGACGTACCAAGAAACAATCATCCGATTGCTTTGAAATTTTGTATGCATGAGTGTTTTGACAAGATATGTAAATGATTAAAATTTGGTGTCCAATGAATGAATAGTTTCATCTCCAGCGCATTGAAACTGCACATCCAGCAGATGTATATAAAGAGCAGTTCTTCCACAGTTAAAACTTTCGGTTTGATTCCGATTCAGATTACCTTTCAACAACTTAAAAATGCCTCGCCGCATGGTTCGTGCTCATTACGAGCAACTGTCAGAGTTTAAAAGAGGTCGTATCATTGGAGTGAAAGAGGACGGTTGGACAAATCGGAGAATCGCTCGTCATTTGAGTCGAAGCGATGCGGCGATTCGAAGATGCTGGCAAGGATGGGTGGAAAATCGCAAAATCGCAGAGTTCAGCGTCAAGATGGTAGCGGTCGACCTAGGGTCACAACAGATTGTGATGACAGAGTGGTTGTCCGATCAGCTGTCACAGCGCTTTCTTCGCTTTCTTCATCTCTATGAACCATCAGACACTCAACCCAAACACCAGTGTCCATCATGGCCGGTTAGGACAACGAAATCTACGCTCGCGCCGACCGTTACGCCACCTGCCACTGACACCTACACACTGCCGAGCCAGATTACAGTGGTTCATGGCTCTATCAAATTGGAATGGTGCCAACTGGGGACATAGAGTCTTTAGCGACGAATCCCGCTTCTAACTAGGTCATGACGATCAGCGAAGACGTGTTTGGAGACACACAGGGCAAAGGGGGGAACCTGGTTTTACTTTTGCACTCCAAGCCCTCAACAAGACATTATGGTCTGCATTGCCATTTCCTTTGATAACTGGACCCCTTTGGTCGTAATTAAGAGGTACATTTACTGCACAGTAGTACGTCGACGACATTCTAAGACCTGTTTTGCTGCCGTTCTTTTTGCAGTACCCTCGGCTGGTTTTCAGCAGGACAATGCCAGATAACATACGGCACGTGTTGCTATGAACTGTCTGCAAGCTTTTCAAACTCTTCCGTGGCCTGCCAGATCGCCAGATCTCTCTCCCATCAAGCATGTCTGGGATATGATGGGATGGCGGTTGCATCTGGCAAGGAATGTTGATAACCTCGTCCGATAATTGGAGCCAATTTGGTCGGAAATACCGTAGGACAACCTTCGAGAGCTTTATCGGTGTTTGCCACGCCATGCTTCAGCATGTACCCAGTGTTGCCAGATGGACAAATCCAGATTTCCCCAATTCCCTTCCTACTTTTCCCCAAAAAGCGATGTTTTCTATCATAATTCCCCAAATTCAAAAATTATTTTTTCCACTAATATTTTCCTAAAACGAATCGACTTCCTTTAATATTTTTGTCTCCTGAAAATTTTTTTTTCCCCAAAATAGCCAAATTTTCTTATAAAATTTCCCAACTTTTTTTTTCTTCCCATTTTCACTTTTTTTTTGTCTTCTTTATCTTTATCTTTCTTTATCTTTATCTTCTTTACTAATAATAAAGCTGAAAGTCTCTCTGTCTGGATATCTCTCTGTCTGTCAGGATCTCTGTGACGTGCATAGCGCCTAGATCGTTACGCCGATTTTCATGAAATTTGGCACAAAATTAGTTTGTAGCATAGGGGTGTGCACCTCGAAACGATTTTTCAAAAATTGGATTTTGTTCTTTTTTTATTCCAATTTTAAGAACATTTTCACGAGAAAAATTATCATAAGATGGACGAGTAAATGACCAAGCTATCATAACGTGGGCAAGCCAATTGGCGAGAAATTCATCATGCATTATTTGTAAATGTACAGAGGAACCGAAACACCTTTTAATTTTCTACTGCGGACAAAGCCGTGCGGGTGCCACTAGTCATAAATACAAGCGTCTGACCGAAAGATAAGAAATAGCCAAATGTTTTTTTTTTCCCTACTTGCATTTACTACTCTGCTTCTGTATGTACATTTAAACTATGATTTTTTTATATATTTATCCAAGAACATTCTTTATCACACTTATTTTTACCTGTTTCACGTATCAACTAGTTACTCACACAGAACATTAATGCGAATTCCGTAGCATGATATTCCACATAATGCGAAATGCGAATTCCATAAAATTGATCAAAGTTGTTTGATACAAACAATGTAAATGCTACTTCTTGTCGTGAGTCTCAATACGAAAAAAATTCTTTTTTCCTCGAGGTTTTTTCTTTCCCCAGGTGTTTTCCCAAAGAAAAAAAAAATTCCCCAAAGAATTCCCCTCAAAACTCATTTCCTCAAAATTTCCCCAGAGACCACCAGATTATGTAAAATCGAAAAAAATTAATAAAGAACCTTTTTTTTCAGTTCTTTAGAAAAGAAGAAGATTCTTTTTTTTTTACCCTACTCCCCAGTCTCTTTTATTACAGAGTAGACAACAAACTCTTAAGCACAATTTCATTTTTATAAATGCATAGTATCGTTAAGTACCATGTACCACATGAAATTAAAAAGAGTTTATTGATGTGTGTAATCTCTATACAGGGTGTTCCGTTTTAACCTGCAAGACCTCTATTTTCGCAACCTTTAGTCCTAGATGCATACTTCCAATTGCAAAAATATTCAAAATCCGATGCGGAGTTAAGATATTAAAAGTTTGCAGTGAAAATAAAATTGAGTCAAAAAATACAAAATTTAACTTTTCATACGGGCCCCAGGTCCTGTAACTTTATATTTCGGGAATACATCTCAATTGAAAAATATTTCCATCATAAAAAGTTTGAAAATAGTACGACTAATGATTATGGAGATATGAGAAGCAGCGTTTAATGACTTACACCACTTTACACTCGCCGTCAATAACACCATTTGGGGGAAATATAGCGGTTAACAAGTGCTTAAAATTATATGTGTGCATAGAGTGCACTTTTTCAAATTGCTAGAGGTTTTGTAGTGCGTTTTTGATTATCATGGTAGAACATTTGCATGAATTTTTGAATAGCAATGAAAAATATTATTACCTTGTTTTTTTTTACCTTGACAACCTGTCATTTTCTTTAAGGGCGATAAGTTCCAATCTCATCTTCAGTATGGTCCCTTAAAACTTTAAACTGAACTATTTCCTTGAGTTTTGGTCACACAACTGCCAAGTTTTTTGTGTCTGTAATAATTTTCGATGGAGATTATTTCCCTAATTATAAGTTAGGGGACCTGGGGATCGTATAAAAAGTTAAATTTTGCATTTTTTAAAGCAATTTTATTTTCGTTTCAAACTTTCAGTATCTTAACTCAGCATCTGACTTTGAACATTTTTGCAATTGGAAGTATGCAACTAGGACTAACGGTTGCGAAAATAGAGGTCTTGCAGGTAAAACGGAGCACCCTGTATATTAAAAAAAAAATAAATAAGTAACGTCAAAGAAATTGCAAAAGGAAGTCTTTGGCGGACCAGGATCCAGGACAACCCATAGCACCTACAGCTTTGAAAATTATTACAAAATTACTTCGAGCCCAGGGAATTTGTACCGAGGATTTTTATTTTTAATTATGAATTAGGTTAAATAATTAATTACAAAAATGCTAAAATTACACGTAAATTGTCTATTAAAGGGATGAGAGATTTCCCATATCCCTTAACGTTTTATGTTGTTCAAAAGAAATTTTTTCTGCATCAAATAAGGCTTGTTCCAACTTTCTCTATTAAATAGAACAGCATATATAAGGGTTTCTATTTTAACGGAAAATCCTATGCTCAACACAATTCAAGTCTTAAGCTAAAGAACAAAATGGAGACCACGAATTTGAAGGTGACTTTTCAAACGCACAAAACTACCGCTTTGCAATGCGCAGGAGTTTCTTAACAGCTATAGCTCTGCAAGTTAGTACTAGTTAGTTTAAAAGCCGTGAAAGGGGTGTTTTTTTTCCAAACAGAACTTGTAAAGCGTTGGTACTCTGATTCTATCTAATTGATGATATAAATCTTTGCGAATCAAATAAGGTTGCGAAGCAATCTTCGGGATTGGTTAGCGCTAACGAGCAGGGGGCGAAGCACCTTAGTCATTAAAAAAAGCTGGGAGAACTTTTGAGGCTTTGCTTCAAGGTTGTTTGGATATTAAATGAAAATTGGTACAATAACTTGTTGTAGATGAACACATTCGAATGATGGGCAAATACGAAGTTGTGTAGTTGTTTCCTTTTTGGAATTGTTTAGAAGGAGGTTACTGTTGCCTATTTGTACAAGGAAAAACTTATAAAACTTTTTTAAAAACATATTACGAATGGTTAATTAGGTTTTGTTTATATACTTTTCAGACTTCCGTGAGAAATTTGTTAATTATTAAAACACTAGAAAATCGCCCGTCGTGGTATGACGAGTGAAAACTGCTTCTCATTAGAACGAAGACATTGCCTGTTTGATGAAATTTTGATACTTGAAATCGTAACCCCAGCTCCAGTCGATTAACCCTGAACTCCAGTGGGTGGCGTTTATTGTTCACCATTTTTATGTTTCTTCATTCCCCTGAAATGACAGTCTTACCAGTAAAGCAGTTAAGTTACTTTATTGAGTTCAGCCTTGTCACAATAAAGCCTTTCCCTGCATGTTAAACATTACCAAAACATATTAACAAATTATCATGACGTGGCACCAGGTTAATTGTTGAAACACGCGGGTTACTCGATCATCGGCTATTATTTATATGAGGATAATGCTGTTTCTGAATGGTTTCAGAAATTTTCATGCACCATTTTGCGTGAGTTTGCTTTAACCGTGGGGACCTAGATCGTGAGCACCTGATCGCTAAAGTATCGGGCTCCAGCTCCCGAGTTGAAGGCTGGCCGGATGGATATACTCAGTTTTCGCTAATGGTGACTGGGGACGTAGCACTGGGGTTGAGCATGTCGTGGACACAAAGTCATCCAAGTTCCCGTTAAAATTCATCTGAGAGCTTCGGGTGAGGATAAGAAAACCCAGTTTTTTTCTTAGCCCTATCCAATCGACTAAACCACGCACAATTGTAGGTACGTGGGACCCTGCAGTGTAAATGTACTATGTGTTTACTGAATTTTTAAAAGTCGAAAAATAATATTGTAGAGTCATCTACATGCATAGAACGTTTGCGTGAAATATGGTTGATCTAAACTGCTTTCCAGAAGCACAATCGCGCCAGCTCGATTACAAATATATATAAATTATAAAATCTGTCAAGAAAAAAAATACGGACTGCTTGCTGTCATGTCATTTAAATTTGAAATACCATCAGGTTGCCAAAAATTGTATTTTTTTTTTTCATTCTTGTGAAATATAGAGTAGAAAATCTCGTGGTGGTAGCAGCGTAATAGTTTGAGTATAACTTCAAATTGGGCATTTTGTATATGCATCATTTTACATTGAATTTACAATATGGTTTATATTAGTGTTTCAATTATCGCTTACTTGTTCGGTTCATAAAAAGCATTCACCAAGTTTTTTTTTTTTTTAATTTTATTTTATTCAATTACGAATGCATAAATAAATCACAATTGAAAGGAATTAATTTGAAATTGCAAACAAAAATGAATTCACTTGTTTCACGAAGCTAATACATCAATCTCAATTAAAAACAAATTCATTCAGCATTGAAAACAATACAAATACAATTGTATACTTAGCTATGTTTTACGCCTTAAAAGCAAGATTTTGTTGTATTTTCCATTACAGACAACAACATTAAAAATATTTCTATTTTTTTTCTTTTTCTATTTAAAAAACATGTATATTTCCATTTCATTCAGTGAATCAATGAAAAATGCATTAAGAAATGGATGGATCGAAACTCTGAAGATGTTTTCAAAATTGGAAGAATATAGAAAACTTTCTTCTGCTATTTGGAAGACTAACAGCGTGTCATAAAATGTCATTTTCTTTTCCAAGGAACGAATATATTATTACAAGAAATAATGCCAAATTATTAGTGACATTTGAGTGCTGCATTTATAATGAACTTTCGGTTTCTGTTATTGTCAAATAAGTATAATTTATTGTTGTAACTTGAAAATTTACTATGCAGTCAGAAAAACATAACTTTTCATTTTGTGTATAAAAATTTAAAAAGGATTTTGCATCTTTTGAGGAAAAATAAATAAATTGTGATGTGTTTCTTGAAATGTTGCGCAACAGCATTGAAAAAATTTCTTTTTGCAGAACGTGCTAAAATTATTTATTTTTGAGCACATTAGTATTTTTATAGTAAGACTAAATGTGATATTTTATTGCCAAGCGCTCTCATATGGAAATAAATTCTATATCATAGAAATATAAATTTAATTTCCTGATAAAACAAACAAAATATTTTGCAAAGTGTGGATAAAAATCATAAAATTCTAGCTAAATTGGTTCAAAGAAGTGGTACTGTTAACAATGGGCAAGAGATGTACCCTTTGAAAAACGAAAATGGTCTATTTTGTACGCTTCAGAAAGCTATTGCTTATGAATAATGTTACATACTACAAAGAGATGAACACATGTAAAAAATAAATTGTTAATTTAAAAAACCTGAGATATTTTTTAAATCAAAAAACATATCAGGATATTTTCTCAGAGTTTTATTAAAAGGTGGAATAAGGTTGGGTAAATCAACAAGACGTTAGTCGTTTCAACCAGTACTTTCTATACCAACAACAAGATCTATACAGTCGTTTAGCCTCAAGGACACCCATTTCGCATAAACAATAAATTTTATAAGAAGAAACAATGGATAACACTCAGAAACAAGATGTGACTAACATTTCTAAGGATGTCAAAGACATACCACCTGAAAAACAACTTAGTGCAACAAAGGATATACCACCTATCAAACCTCTTAGTGCAATAGCGCATCGAATGTTTCATCCACCAAAGTTGGAAAGGTAAGTTGCGTTTAATTAGTAGTTGTACTACAATTCGATACATGTGCATGTTTATGTTAGTATACATCTGCATATTTGCTTTAGTTTGTTTCATGTGGTACTCGATGAGGGTGACAGGTGTATCAAAGGGACCTCCATTGTGATCTTATTCGTACAAACCGTTCAACGCTTGCAGATTATAGTAAAACCTATGACGGCATCATTATTCATTTGTGGGAATTAAATAGTACACAACACTGGTTTGAATTTTTGTGGTGGATAGGATATTTCAAAAAGCAGTTCTGTCTCCTTATTTTCCGCCTGAAAATCAAATCATTAGACATTCTCCTTGGGGGGAGGGGACAAAAGAACCGAAGAGGACAGTTTGGTTTTTCTGTGGTTGAGAGGAGACAGATAGATGCGGTTTTATTTCTTATGTTTAATATATTTCAAGGAGACAATACTGTTTATTTGTTTTCTTCCAGGGTAATGGGTTGCTTAGTGGATAAAACGCAGAACTCGGAATCAGAGGGGGGCGGGCCTGAAACCCATGCAACCAAATGCCCACAATAGTAGGTGCTTGTGAAATCGTGGGTGTTAATGTCTTGGAGTCGGTCGTTAGCAGTTACTTATGTGCAGGGTATTGAAGACTTCCCTTCTCCTTTTGTAGAATTCTGAAATTGTGGAGATCTCAGTGGTCCACTTGCCTCGGCGTACCATAGCAGTTAAAACCGACAAAACTAATTAAAATTGGAAGGTGCGGGGATCATTTGGTGCGTGGAACTTGAAGCTCTCGAAATTGTACCTTTGTGGAAGACAGAAGAACAACCGAAAAGGGTGCTGGGGGGGGGGGGGTATCTGTTCATAAAAGGGAGAAGGTACACGGTAGCTCCTTGTGTAAATGGCAGATATTGACGAAGCGATATTTTATGCATGCTTTCTGCCACACAATGGAAACTTAGGTTCCTTAGGGATGATAGAAAATACAGACAGGGCTATATTGTCTGTTGATAAGAAGAGACACATATCCGAGCTATGCCTTCTTGCAATTGGCAGCAGTTAGTACAGATGCGTTATTATTTCCTCATATAGGTGATACCAGAAGCGAATGCAGTGATGTTGTTGTCTTTTGGTTAAAAGTCAAAGAGGCACTGTTATCTACTTTTGAGAAGCCATAAACCAAGGAGGAGATATTTTCTAGTTGCGAGTGAAGAAGAATTTAAAAAAAAAGGTTCTTTCGTATAGGATGCAAACAAAGACACCCCGATGGAAGCTCAAGAGAGGTCACTGTATCCCCTCCCAAACCTTTCCTTATTTAGAAAATTTTGTTGACGATTCGGCAAATTGTCAACAACCTTAATTAATACTTAAAATAACCGCCAGCTCAGTTATTCTATCCGAGGACTGCAGTTTCGTCCTTTTTCGCACTCATCAGCTTGGAATAGGAAGCAACTGAGCTGGAGACGAAAAACCTCTTAAAGGGCGGTAACTTACTGCAAAATATGAGGGCAAATCAAAAAGTCTTTGCGCCTATTTTTTATTCCCCAAAAACAGGTACATACAGGTATTTACATACATACTTAGTGTATTACGTACCTTACATTATTTCTCCACATGGTCACCACACCGGTTCAGACGTTTGTCCCATCACAGCACTAAATTAGAGATCCTCCTGTGGTAAATTCTTCCGGCTGCCTGTAGAACCACCGTCAGACCACGTTCTTGGCTTCTTCGCCACATGTGACTCTCTGTCCTGCCAGAAACTTCTTCAGTGGAGCGAAAACGTGAAAATCACTAGGGCAAGGCCTGGACTGTATAGGTGCCCCTGTGAATTGCTATAGGCTTTTGTCCGTTGATACGTACAAAACTTTTCGCTGCTCATAAGTTGTGGACATCTGAAGAACAACCGTCATCTTAAATGACTGATACACTGCTCGACATTGAAAATGCAACACCAAGAAGGAGTGATCAGAAAGTGATGAAATTTCGAAAACAGACAGAGACAGCAAGGAATAATAAATGATCTTAATTTCAAAATGATAGGCAGAATACAGAGGGAGAACGGCGTTGGCTCAGTAGGATATAGAACCACCGCAGACAGTGATACACAAAGAAACACGTCTAGGTATAGAGTCAATAAGGATGCGTATGGTGTCCAGAGGGATGACTGTCCATTCCCTTTCAATCTTTTGCCACAGTTCGTCTTCTGAACGAGGCAGGGACAGAGTCTGCAAACGGCGTCCAATCACATCCCACACATGTTCGATTGGTGACAGGTCAGGAGAGTATGGTGGTCAGGGAAGTATCTGTGGGCCTTGGAGAGCATGTTGGCAGATGCGAGCACTGTGAGGTCGGGCGTCCTGCTGAAAAATTGCATTAGGTAGCCCTTGAAAGTATGGGATTGCCACCGGCCGCAACACATTATCCAAGTATCGTTGGGTCGTCATAGTGCCCTGAACACGAACTAGAGGTGATATGAAATTGTACACAATCGCGCCCCAAGTCATTATGCCACGTTGTCGTGCGGTGGGACGATCCACAGTTACTGCCGGATTAGATCTGTCTCCACGTCGACGCCACGCACGTATGCGGCGACTTTCACTGGTTTAACAGAAGCGGGATTCATCTGAGAACACGACATTTCGCCATTCTGTCATCTACGTCGCTCTAGTCCGGCACCATACTAAACGTTACTGTCTATGTTGTGGGGTCAATGGCAGTCTTCTTAGCGGATGCCGTGATTGTAGACCACGTGCAACCTAACGACGGGAAATGGTTCTGGTTGACATGGAAACATTCAGGGTATCTTGCACCTGCTGCAGAGTCGAAGAACAAGTGACTTGTGGGTCTGCTACAGCTTGTCGGTGGATGCGTTGATCCACGCGTTCTGACGTCACTCTTGCTGCCCCTGCACCCCTCAATCTTGCCACATTTCGTTGTTCCATCCATCTTCGGTACAACCGATGTACCGTGCTTGCATCCATGTAGGTATCAGCTGCGACTTGACGTACGGACCAACCTCCGTATCCTCTAAGACAAAAACAAAATTTCTTCGATAATTCTCCAGTCAGAAATAACGACACGAATATTGCCCATTCTGCAAGTTCACTCCCTTATATCTTACTTCGCGTGCGTCGGAGAGGTGCGCATTTCACATCATTTACACAACTCAACGACGTACGTCTGCTCTGAAATTTGCATAAATTTCTGAACATTCCTCCTTAGTGTTGCATTTTCAATGTCGAGCAGTGTATTATCCGTTTTTCAGGAGAAGGCACTTCGCCCAACCTCCTCGAACGCAGAGTTCCATTTTACGCGGGGGTAATCGGTAAGCAAGCCTCGCGCTTCCAAATGAGACAAACAGACAGCCTTAACTTGGGCGTGCATTTTAATGTGCAAAAATGTCTTAGTGTCCATTACATCACTTGCCTGTTGTCATTTTAAATATTCTTACGTTTTAAAAACTACTGCTTTTACAACAAAATGCTATGATCCGAATACATCTTCTGCCGAAAACAGTGAAATTTGATTTTTTAAAAATCAAATTCACCGTTTGATATGCGCTAAATCTCTTGCACTGTGCTCGATGCTGTACTCAGATGTGGCATTTTTGCTCATATATTTGCATTTCCAGGATTTCAAACTTTGGCTTAAATTTTTCTGTATTCCAAAATATGGAACCATTATGTATTACAAGAAAAAGTATCGAATTTCAAAAAAATATTTCACAGAAAAATAATTATTTGTACGTGTTGCGGATGCAACCGTAAAGTCTAACAAATGGACACTAAAACCAAAATTAAAATTTTCGGGAATAAAGTGCAAATATATGCGTCAAAGTACTTTTTGTGTAATTGGATTGAGCAATTAAATAAAAAGTTCATATGTTAATTAAAAAATACATGAAAAAAGATTTTCTTGGTTGTGGCAACAGCTGCAAAACACATCTTATTGCACTAAAAGTTCTAACGAAGGTCAAATGAAACATTTATCAGTACTGCAGAAGGAAACACAACAAAATATTGAATTAGTGTGGTCTTGTTTTCGATATGTCTTCCTTATAAGATTCACAAGATTGATATGTAACTATGGCAACGAAACAATTTAAGCCGTAACGGCTCTTTCGTTTCCATAGATACCGCAGATGGACATAAAAATAGCAGTTTTCGAAAGAGAACTTCCTGTCCTAGGGGAATGTTAAATATTTGTCGCATATTTTAATTCAGTTAAAAATTTTACCTGACAGATAAATTATGATTCGCGCACCTTCTGCTTAGCTTTTAGTATAGGTGGAAAAAGAAAATATTATTTTGGTACGTCTGACAGTTAAGAAGTCGGGATGTATACCAAGCTTTATTCTAGTCCTGGTTTTTTCGTAACCTTAACATACGAATGTTATAGATTCAAAACAGAATTTCTTTGAGACAGAATTTCTTTGAAACTCATCGATTTTTCATGACATATACCCTGAAAATAATTGAAAACTTGACAAATTTGTGTAGAAACGGTTCTATAGGAACTTTATTTAGCTTGAACTTTTATTTTTAACTCATTTCTGTTCTCAAAGAAATGAAAAAGTGCTAACGCATGTAAAACATTTTTTTTTTTTGTTTTTTAGTTATTTACTTTATTTAATTTTTCATTTTTTTATTTATTTTATTTTCAAACACGAAAAGGATTTTAATTCTACTTTAAGTATTTCGGCAAAAATGGTCTTATTATGGAAACAAAAAGTATTTTTTCAACTACATTTTTTAATGTGTTCCTTTCTATGCAATGATTGGAAAGTCCAAGAAACACGTTTATGAAAGTATGAAATTTTTTAAAACACAAATACTTTTGTTCTTATCGTATGCATGGAATGTATTCATTTAATAAGTTCTTGTCTGGAATGAATAGAAATGTGTCTAAAAAAGTATTTTTTTAAGTGTTAGATGTTAATCAAAGAAATTTAATTAAATATTGGCTTAAAATAGGAGTTCCGAAACGTTTCCGATTCGCCGCACCCTTTAAAGAATTAGAATTTTCTCACGACAGCCTATTCTGTTTGTTATATTCACTACATAGGCTCCTCGAAACACCCTTTGCCTCCTCCTGCGGCACCCATTTCGGGAACTCATGGCTAAAAGCATGTCAAAAGTGCAAGCTTTTTTTTTTTTTCTTCTATCGGTATGATAGATATTCTTTCTAGTAGTTCAAAAAAGCGTTTCAAAAAAAGCTTGAACTGTGTTTTAAAAATTTATGTTTTTGTGTTTTCTATGCATAGTAACTGTCTATTTCAAAAATGACTTGCAGTATAACTGATGCAGAATAAAAACAATCTGACCTCTTCTCTGATGATTTTTATACCAAAGCTCGCATTTTTCTGAATTGAAAAAGAGGTTCCTAGAAATCCTGAAACACTTATATGCAATTCATTGCTTATTTGTGCATTATCTACATGTAGTCCAGTCAATGAGCACATTGGAGCGTGCATGGAATGTGCGATAATTTTTGACTTCAGAACATTGTTAGGGGTAGTTCGTAAGTAAATATGCTAAAAGTCCCCGACCCTGGGGAGTGAGCTAAAGATGGGAGGAAGGGGGGAAGCAAATTTTGGGTTTTTTAAATATGCGTCGGAAAGGGTGGAAAAAATGAGTTAAAAATAAAAGTTCAAGCTAAATAAAGTTCCTATAGAACCGTTTCTACACATATTTGTCAAGTTTTCAATAATTTTCAGGGTATATGTCATGAAAAATCGATGAGTTTCAAAGAAATTCTATCTTTTCGTCAAACATTTGCTCTGAGTGCCTCCAAGGATCAGTATTCATAAAGATTGTCAGTGACAAAGTTGTATATCTTTAAATTTAATTCAATTTGATATGCTACTTTGTTACATTTTATTCAACCAATCAAAAGTTAGAGAATTTCAAACACGTACCTTCATGGCAAAAAATGGAACACTTGCCATTCACAAATTTCAAACTGACTCGAAAGGATCGCACACTTTCTCTTTCCTCTATGAATTCGACAATCCTCGCTACAAAAACAACCTTACAAAAACAAAAAATATTTGTGATAAACCAACGAATCTTACAATATGTGTATCAAATTTGATAGTGAGTCTTTTAACAATGCATATTGATTTTCAGAATTATAAAATTTTTGACTAGAATCATTTAAGAGCATGGTTAAAACTTTTATTGAACGGTGGCACTGGAAACTGAAAAGACTACCATTTCACTTTACTCAACAATTCCCTTACTCAACAATGTTTGTCACCGATTCGGTTCTCATTCTGACATATTGTGGTCGAATGACACAAAAGTCAACCAATATTCCTGTATTGCAAAACAAAAAGCTAATTTTTCTTGCGAAAAATTCATAAACATATTTACTTGTTAACTAATAAATCTTGATCTTTTAACGCTGAAAGTCTGTCTGGATCTCTGTCTGTCAGGATCTCTGTGACGCGCATAGCGCCTAGACCGTTCGCCCGATTTTTATGAAATTTGGCACAGAATTAGTTTATATCATGGGAGTGCGCACATCGAAACGATTTTTGAAAATTCGATTTTGCTTTCTTTTCTATTTTAATTTTAAGAAAATTTTACCGAGCAAATTATCACAACGTAGACGAGTAAATTACCAAATTATCATAACTTGGAACAGTAACATGGGCAAGCAAATGAACATAGCAAATTGGCAAGAAATTCGTTATCTATTATTTGTAAATATACTGGCGAACCAAAGGACCTTTTAATTTTCTACTACGGGCAAAGCCGTGCGGGTACCACTATTCTTGAATAAAAGTAATGCTAACAATTACAATACAATGCAGTGGGGAATTCTTGTAAATATAAACAAACTATTTATCGTTTATTTTCCTTACACAATAACTGGATCGAAAAACAATAGAAACTGCTTTGTTGGCAAAAGATTATTTAAAAGTCTTCCGCATATCTACGCTATAAAAATCAGATATGTATGTATTATTCGCAGTGTTACCTAGGGATTGAATATCTGTCTCCTGTGTCAGCCATCTAGAAGTTAACAAATAATGTTTTTTTTTCATTGCTTTTTTGTCGCTTAGTGTCAGTTTTATAGAATTTCTATGGTAGTAAGTGACAGCTCGATATTTTCTATGGGTTATGGACATTCTGAATAGATAATAAAAGTATACACACACACCACATTATATTCAAAGATATTATTCATGAGAAAGACTACACAAAAGTAACGGATGAAAAGGCAAAAAAATATTGATGACGAGAGATGTGAGTATTGAAACTTCGGCAGAGAAATATCAAGTACGATATACAGTCGAATCTTCATGTATCGAACTTCCATACATCGAAATTTTCTATATATCAAATTCCTAGCAAACTTTTATGTACGCTGCATAGAAAAATTGTTTCTATATATCGAAAAATGTTTCGAGACATTCGTAGATATTTTTTCCTCTTGCAACTGTTTATCTCATGAAAAATGAAGATTAGGGGAGAAATGGGGTCGTTTCCAAAATTTTAAATGTATTTTTTTTCTGAAAGAGCATGCTTAAAAACATAGGATCTGACCATTTTTTGATAAATTTGTTTACGTTTAATATTTTTTAAAAATTTCTTAAACTGGAGGGCTTTTATTGTTTACGGCTTCTGCCGATGACATCACAAATTTGCCATTCAGTGTTGCCATTCACAGAGCAAAATATTTAATTCGCATCTTTCTTCACATGTATTGGCAACGAACGATGTGGTTGGTAGCAAGCGTAGAGCGCAATTTTAATTCGCTGCTTGATTATCATAACGTGGAAACGTAGTAGAAAGATGCGGCACAAAGTGCATCATTTGTGACGTCATCAAGACCACGCCTTGTTTGAAAAATCGGACATTTTAAAAATTAATTTAAAAAAAACTGCTGGGAAAATGAAAGTATTTTCTGGGTCCATGTTATTTTCTTCGCTTATTCTATTAATTTCATCGACTAAAAGTATTGTTTTTGACTAAGCGAAACAAACCCATTATGTTCACTTAAGGCTGCTACCGAAACTCATAAGGAATCTTGTGTTGAGGGGTGTGTAGATAGGTCGTTGTTCCGTTCTGGAATTCTTAAATTCGCTGAAGTATATTTAAAATCTTAGTTGCAACCAGTAATACAGTGAAATCAGTTTCAAGGTATCCCTTTTGTCTGTTGATTATCATTCCTAGTCTTTTTAGCTTCAGTGAAAATCATTCAAGTTAAGTAGATTGATTTTTTATTTTTCCCTCAATTACCATCGTCAAAACGAAAATCTCCTAATGTTGCGGATGAAGTCGAATTGCCGAAGAATGAAGATGTCTCAAGGCGCAAAAATGTCATTTCTAATAAATTTAGTACTTACGCAAGCAGAGTGTCTGCTGTTATGATAAATCAGAAAGCCATAATAAAAGTACTGAAACGTACGGAAAACTTTCCCTCAAAAACATGAAACGACATTACATTTGTTTTTTTTTTAGAAACAATGCAGTGCTCAGTAAATGTTTCACATTTAATTTTTTTTAAAATTATTTACTTACATTTAATCTGATGCTCGTATAAACTAGATATAGGGTTTCATACACGAAAATTAACTTTAACTTTAATGTTTTGAGGAGATTTTTATGATAAACTAAGATCGTTTCTATAGAACGAATTTTTTTTCGGCAATTTGTTACTTCGATGTACGGAGGTTCAACTGTATATTGCAACTATTCTCTCAATACTCCTTCATTGATTTCTAACTCACTGAGTTACTCAACTGCTTTACTAATAATGAAGCTGAAAGTTTGTCTAGATGTCGGGAAGTCTGTGACGCGCATTGTGCCTGGACTGTCCTGCCGATTTTCATGAAATTTGGGATAAAATTAGTTTGTAGCGTAGGAGTGTGCACCTCGAAGCATTTTTTTCGAAAATTTGATTTTGTTCTTTTTATTTTCCAAGTTTAAGTTCCTTTTTCGCATAAATTTGATAATATACGTAGGCTGTTCAATAAGTAATAAAACTAATTTTAATGCAACGAAACTACTTATCGGAATGTTAATTTCTTTGGCATAAAAACTGTCTCCTGTCTGTATTAACAAAAGCTACCGATAGTTAGCGTGTACAGACTCTTGTTCCTGAGTATCACGTGATTGAACTGAAGCATGTTGGCGGGCGCCTACAGGACGCAACCAGTTGTCAAAACGAAAGCGTAGTTGAAACAACGTTATGCGATTAAAGTTAGTTTTCGTCGGTAAAAATTAGCATCGGAGATCAGTGTTGCCAGATTGGGGGCAATTTCCCCATTTTTGGGGAAAGCTGGTGCTCTCTGGGGAAATTTTGGGGAAATGAGTTTTGAGGGGAATTCTTTGAGGGAAAAATTTTTTCTTGGGGAAAACCTGGGGGAAAAAAACCTAGGGGAAAAAAGAATTTTTTTCGAATCTAGATTCGCGTCAAGAAGTAGTGGTTACATTGTTTGTATCACACAGCGTTGGTTTAGCTTTGCTCAACTTTATGGAATTCGCATTTCGCGGAATGTTATGCTACGGAATTCGCATTAATGTTTTACGTGAGTAAATAGTTGATACGTGAAACAGGTAAAAATAAGTGTGATGAAGAATATTCTTGGATAAATATATACAAAAAATCATAGTTTAAATGTACATACAGAAGCAGAGTAGTAAATGCAAGTAGAAAAAAAATTTGGCTATTTCTTATCTTTCGGTCAGGCGCTGGTATTTATGACTAGTGGCACCCGCACGGCTTTGCCCGTAGTAGAAAATTAAAAGGTCTTTTGGTTCCCCTGTATATTTAAATAATGCATGATGCCAATTGGCTTGCCCACGTTACGGTTCCACGTTATGATAGCTTGGTAATTTACTCATCCATCTTATAATTTTGCTCGGGAAAATGTTCTTAAAATTGGAATAGAAAAAGAAAAAATCGAATTTTCCAAAAATCGCTTAAAGGTGCACACCTCCACTACAAACTAATTGTTTGCCAAATCACATGAAAACAGGCCGAACGGTCTAGGCGCTATGCGCGTCACAGAGATCCTGATAAGTAGGGGAAAAAGGACAGTTCTGCGACAGCCGGCGCAGCCCGCAGCCAGCTGCGCCGTCCATCTCCCCGATTGCGCCTCCCCCTCCCACTCTTCCTCCCACCGCCTCCTCCACTTCCTCCCCACCCCCTCCCGACCTTGGGGTTGACCCTCCCCACGACCGGGGCCGCCGCGAGAACCCGTAGAAGGTGACGAGGGTTTTTCCCGCGTTTTCGGACTTAGAATATTTTGAACTTGTTGTCATGGTATCCACAAAGTTTTTACTTTTTGGATGGCAACACTTGTTTGAGTTTCGGTTTTGGAATGGCAACACTTGTTGTCATGACAACCAGAGTTTTTAGTTTTCGGTTGGCAACACCTGTTGCTATGCTTTAACTTATGCGGTGTTTAACGTTCATGGCGCCATCTATTGAGAGGTTTATTTTTATTTTTTTATTTCTACGAATTTAATTATTTTTATTTTTACAGAGTGTTGAAGTTGGGAATCGAACACCCAAACTTTGAGTTAGCAAAAACGTATGCTAACCACTATGCTATATTTTTCATTACTCTTTCAGTCTTAATGTGAATCTGTACCATGACAACGAATATTACAATTAAATTAATTTTAAAACCATCAGTTAATTTACTCTTTAGTACTAATCATGGCATATCATTAACTGAATTTCAGCTCATAATTGAAACTATCATCATTATTATTATTATTTTTCATAATAACAAAGTTTTCACTTAAGTAAAGATTTATTTAAATACAACCCATTCGAGATTTTAGATTTATTTCAATGCTTTGTGGACTTGAAATATATTTTAAACTTTGATTTTCTTTTTCATGCATTTCAAACTTTATCCTTTTTATTTTTTCTAACTTGTTAAATTTTCTTTTTTCTTTGTCAAATTTACAAATAATTTTTCTAACTTGTAAAAATTTCGAAGAAATAATTTTCTTAACTAATTTTTTTTGACTTTCATACAACAAAATATTTTTTCTTACTTGTTAAATTTTCAAAGAAATAATTAACTTAAATATTCTTTCACACATTTTGAACTTTAACGTTTTTTCCTGTCATTTAGCACTTTGATTTTTTTTTTTTTCACTATTTTAGCGTTTTTCAATTATTTTCAGTCTTTAACTATTTTCTTAACTTTTTAGTCTTTAACTAATTTCAAGCATTTCAGACTTAGATTATTTTTTCGTGATTTCGATTTTTTTTTTTTTTAGTATATTTTAGAGTTTGATCATTTTCTCGCTTGTTTTTACTTTATCGTTTTTTTTTTTTCCCGATATTTTTAAACTTAGAAATTTTTCACAAGTAGTGACAGGAATCGAACCTTCAAATTTTTCAAAACGTTATCATGTCTTCAATTTTTGCAATCATGTCAAACTTGCAATCAATTTACTCGTAGTAGTAATTAACACTTATCATTAACAAATTTTCTCAGATTTTAAAAAAATCAACTTAATTAATTTTTTCCAGTAAGCAAATTGCGCACTCAAGTTACATTCCAACACTGCATATATGTTTCAAGAGTTTCATTGAATTTATCACATTCCATTTAATTAACTATAATAATTACTTTTTCATTAATACTTAACTTAATCATTTTATCATACATTTATTCCAGTTACAAAATTATGCTTAAAAGTTATTTATTTTTCTTAGCACAAGAGATTTTAACATGTTCCTACTAAAATGCTTTTCACTCTAGTTTGAGTTTACTAAAATAGCAACTCATTTACGATTTAGATTCATTTAATCGTCTTTGATTCTTTTTTCATTGTTAATATTTTAAATTATCACATACGTTATTATTTTTATACATTTATCCATTTAATTTTCGAAAATCTACAATCAATTTACTTTTCGTATTAATTAACACTTATCACTATCAAATATTTTCATGAATTTTAAAAAATTATCTTCTTAAATAATTTTTTACTGTAACCAAATTTCCCACTCAAGTTATATTTTATCACTACATATGCTTTTCATGAGTTTCACTTAATTTATCGCATTTCATTTAATTAACTCTAATAATTATTTTTTATCATCGATATTTAAGTTAATCATATTTTCCTTTCTTTATTTTTTTTTTCATGCAAACACTCTTGATGGAATAAAACAAAATTTTCAACTTTCATGAATTAAATCCCCTCTGAATATTTTATTTTACTTTACCATACTTTACTATTTTACTTACTGCGTTTTACTATTTATCATTCATTACAGCTTTTCCAAAATATTACTTTACAACCAACCAATTTCATTAACAGAATTTTCATTACAATTTATAAATTTCACTTTTATTTAATTATTTTTACCTACGGTAAAATAAAACACATAACACAAAAATGTTAAACATCAATGAAGTACCCAAGAAATGTTAAAATTATAAGTCGAGTATCAAAACTTCATGTCAGCAAATTTTAAAAATAGACTTACCGAAAAATAACTTCTACTGAAATTCATTTCAAAACTTGGAATCAATTTACTCTTAGCATTAATAAACACTTATCATTAAGAAATTTTCATGGATTTTAAAAATCAACTTATTTAATTTTTTTCCAGTAAGCAAATTTCGCACTCAAGTTACATTTCATCACTTTATATGCTTTTCAAGAGTTTCATTTAATTTATCACATTTTATTTAATCAACTCTATTAATTATTTTTTTGATTAGTATTTAACTTAGTCATTTTATCGCATAGTGTTTTACTTTATTATTTTTTTTTTTCATACAAGCACTCTTGTTAGAATAAAACAAAATTTTCAACCTTCATGAATTAGAATCACTTTGGCTATTTCATTTTCCCAATAATATTTTACTTTAACAACTAATTTCTTTAACAAAATCGATATCATTTATTTTAGTCTTTATCCTTTTCGAACGATACATTCAAATGGACAGCTATACGTTAAATTAAGAAACTTAATCTAAATTTTGACAAATTAAGTTATAGCTAAATACTGACTAAAATTAAGTACAAAAGACTAACCTTTTTGGGGTGAAATCCCTCAAGTACCAGCTATCGCGAAGTTATTTAAAAACAGTGAATGAAATTGTAATAAGTGGATTGTTAATTATAACTCAATCTCACAAAATTACAATTACATGCATGTTTTATTTGAAATCGCTGCATACGGCTGGCTGCCCATCGTCGATTTGCAGAACGCATGCCGTGATATCGCAAATCAACTCGGCTGTTGAAAGAAACTACCGTAATCCCACAGCACTTCGGATCGTCCACACACACACGCATCGAGGCGAATTGAGAAAATGACTTTATCAATATTGCTATCTACCCCTTTACCGATAACAGATAACAAACCCCACGTGCTAGTATTATTCACCACCTGGCCTACGTCTTTCAAGTGATGTCACTGTTTCTGACCAATTAAAATTAGTTCACGTTTCTCAAATATCAAGCACATAGATCGGCAATAGCCTGATGTCAGGTTTTTCCAAACAAAATTTTAGATTTTAATTCGTAGTTTCGAATTAATTTCTTTTTCATTTCAAACTTATAAAAAAAAATTTCCAGCTTGTAAGAATATTTCTTTCAAAAACAGATTTTTGATTCAAAACAGTATTTTTTCAAACTTGTAATATTTTTCTACTTAGAAAATGAAATCAAAAATTTTTGTTTTCTTTAATCATATAAAATGTTTTTAAGAAATAATTTCTCAAACTTGTAATATTTTTCCACTAATTAAAAAAAAATCAATTTTTTTTTTTCAATCATATAAAAATAAATTTTTAATCTTACAACAGTAAATTTTTCCGCAAAAATATTTTTTTCAAATCAAAATAATAATAATATTTTTGTAACATATTGTTTTTTTTCCTTTCAATCTTTTTTTTTTTTTTTCAAAAATTTTCAAACTTACGAAATAAAATTTTTTCAACTGAATCTTCAAACGAAATGCTTTAATTAAATTTAAAACTCAATATCACTTTACTCTTAGTATTAATAACCAATAGCACTTAACCATTTACTCTTTGCACTCTAAGTATTAATTAACACACACGCATTAGAAATAATAATAATAATGTTTAAGATACTTACAAATCACTTACTCAAGCTTTCAAATATCCATCTAGCATGTTATTGTTCATTCGTGTGAGGGAACTTGTAATAAAACTTTACTTATCAACCGAAATTATAAGCGAAAATATCGCATTTTTTAGCACTTAATATAATCCTACAATTAACAAATTGGTTTTAACTTTGAATTTAAGAAAAATAAAAACTATTACACACTTAGTAACATATCTATCGATGTATATTATTTCATGACAAATCACAAATAGGTGAGGATCTTTTATCGATCATGTAACCAACTAAGTTAAGAAAGAGCGTTCTTATCTCATATGAGAATTTATAAGTCTTTAATATTTCTCTTTAATGTAAGTGTATTGATACGTACGAGTTTGTGTATGTGAATATAACTGTGTATTGTTTTCAAACCATTGTCATGTTTAAGCTTTACGGTTCTAATTTTGACTTTCCACTTAGCATTATTTGAAGTCCTTCGCATGCATTAAACTATAGAAATATTACAAAAATTATATTTTCATTCAGTCTTAATTACAAAACCATACAATAAGATGAAGACAACACCGATAGTATAAAGATTACTTACAATAAAGTGCATATAAAAAATATATGTAAGAGTGATTTCAAAGTATAATCCATCAACCATATTCAACAACTCAATCAAAACACAAGTCTCTTTTAAAATGATAAACACAATTTATTCACACACACAGTAAAAGACAATTAAAAAAACTTTCATCTTTAAGTAAAACTCTTCAAAACTTTCAAGCGTATTTTTAACATCGATTGCATCAAATAAATCAGACACATGACATTTTAAACATGGACTATCAACATTCAAAGCAACGAAGTCACGAGTCAAGTTTTCCCAATTAACATTAAAAAGAGCCCGTTCGAAAAAAAGTGTCGAACTTTCGACCCCTTGTTAATGATTCACATTCATGCACTCTCATGTAAAAAATGAATCCATTTTTACAATCCACACATTCTTTTTTAGAAAGGTAGTTTATGTTGCATATGAGCTCATCAAATAGTCACTTACGTAGAGAATCAGCCAGTTTACGAACTTCTTGTGATGTATATGTGCTGATTTTATCACATCGACAATCACAGGGATATTTTTTCTCAATTTCCGAAAGGATGTACTCTTTTAGAGTATAAGTCATAAGTTTGTCTTTGACACTACGTGAGATACAAGGGGATGCGTAGCACAATTTGTCAATCTGGCTTTCCAAAAGTAGAACTCTATCAGACATCAACTGGAACACTTCTCGTTTCAGTTTGAACAATCTTTGCACACTAACACAGATGTTACCATTCGCACTCGACTCTCCTTTTTTATAACAAAAGCGAAATCATGGTCTTCGATTAATTTTTGATTTACATTTTTACGTAGGCTTGAAATAAGTGATCTCCACACATCTGGTTCTAAGGAAATACCATCCATAGTTGGTCGAAAAATACCATCTTTCCCACACGTATATCTTCTAATATGCACGCGTGTACGTTTCCGAAAAGTATTCACCTAAAGTGAAAATACAATCACCCAAGTGTATCATATCATCAGGCTGTGGAGAAGCCTCAATGTTCATTTTCATGTTCGTTGCATCCCATCTGTTCATCTTCAGGCTTCAAAGTTTCAGAATGATTTTCACCAGCGTTAGTCATTCTTAACTCTCATAGGATTAGGAGTCACAATACTAAAACAACTTCCTGTGAACTTAAAAAATAAATCAAACTAGGTTTTAACACTAGCTGGTGAAGAAAAATCCTAAGTACATAGAATAAAATTTCACGATCTCTTTCAAAGCTCAGAATCACCCTGAAAATGATTCTCCAAACATCCACTATAAACCAATGAATATTCACTTTAACCAATGAGAAGTGTACATAAATCTCTTGCTACTGACGTCATAGAATATCACATGAACTTTTGAGCAGAATTGAGTTGTTTTACACAGTATTCAGATTTTTAGAAAATGCCAACACTTTGACTTCCAAATTCATCCTGACCTACTACGAGTAATTTTAAGATGGTAGCAGGTTTTCACATCACATCGAATGCCGATGACGGTTTCGCATCTCATGCAAATTGACATGATCAATTACACGTGATTGATCATGTCATGCGTGAGATGCGAAAACGTCATCGGCATTCGATGTGATGTGAAAACCTGCTACCATCTTAAAATTACTCGTAGTAGGTCAGGATGAATTTGGAAGTCAAAGTGTTGGCATTTTCTAAAAATCTGAATACTGTGTAAAACAACTCAATTCTGCTCAAAAGTTCATGTGATATTCTATGACGTCAGTAGCAAGAGATTTATGTACACTTCTCATTGGTTAAAGTGAATATTCATTGGTTTATAGTGGATGTTTGGAGAATCATTTTCAGGGTGATTCTGAGCTTTGAAAGAGATCGTGAAATTTTATTCTATGTACTTAGGATTTTTCTTCACCAGCTAGTGTTAAAACCTAGTTTGATTTATTTTTTAAGTTCACAGGAAGTTGTTTTAGTATTGTGACTCCTAATCCTATGAGAGTTAAGAATGACTAACGCTGGTGAAAATCATTCTGAAACTTTGAAGCCTGAAGATGAACAGATGGGATGCAACGAACATGAAAATGAACATTGAGGCTTCTCCACAGCCTGATGATATGATACACTTGGGTGATTGTATTTTCACTTTAGGTGAATACTTTTCGGAAACGTACACGCGTGCATATTAGAAGATATACGTGTGGGAAAGATGGTATTTTTCGACCAACTATGGATGGTATTTCCTTAGAACCAGATGTGTGGAGATCACTTATTTCAAGCCTACGTAAAAATGTAAATCAAAAATTAATCGAAGACCATGATTTCGCTTTTGTTATAAAAAAGGAGAGTCGAGTGCGAATGGTAACATCTGTGTTAGTGTGCAAAGATTGTTCAAACTGAAACGAGAAGTGTTCCAGTTGATGTCTGATAGAGTTCTACTTTTGGAAAGCCAGATTGACAAATTGTGCTACGCATCCCCTTGTATCTCACGTAGTGTCAAAGACAAACTTATGACTTATACTCTAAAAGAGTACATCCTTTCGGAAATTGAGAAAAAATATCCCTGTGATTGTCGATGTGATAAAATCAGCACATATACATCACAAGAAGTTCGTAAACTGGCTGATTCTCTACGTAAGTGACTATTTGATGAGCTCATATGCAACATAAACTACCTTTCTAAAAAAGAATGTGTGGATTGTAAAAATGGATTCATTTTTTACATGAGAGTGCATGAATGTGAATCATTAACAAAGGGTCGAAAGTTCGACACTTTTTTTCGAACGGGCTCTTTTTAATGTTAATTGGGAAAACTTGACTCGTGACTTCGTTGCTTTGAATGTTGATAGTCCATGTTTAAAATGTCATGTGTCTGATTTATTTGATGCAATCGATGTTAAAAATACGCTTGAAAGTTTTGAAGAGTTTTACTTAAAGATGAAAGTTTTTTTAATTGTCTTTTACTGTGTGTGTGAATAAATTGTGTTTATCATTTTAAAAGAGACTTGTGTTTTGATTGAGTTGTTGAATATGGTTGATGGATTATACTTTGAAATCACTCTTACATATATTTTTTATATGCACTTTATTGTAAGTAATCTTTATACTATCGGTGTTGTCTTCATCTTATTGTATGGTTTTGTAATTAAGACTGAATGAAAATATAATTTTTGTAATATTTCTATAGTTTAATGCATGCGAAGGACTTCAAATAATGCTAAGTGGAAAGTCAAAATTAGAACCGTAAAGCTTAAACATGACAATGGTTTGAAAACAATACACAGTTATATTCACATACACAAACTCGTACGTATCAATACACTTACATTAAAGAGAAATATTAAAGACTTATAAATTCTCATATGAGATAAGAACGCTCTTTCTTAACTTAGTTGGTTACATGATCGATAAAAGATCCTCACCTATTTGTGATTTGTCATGAAATAATATACATCGATAGATATGTTACTAAGTGTGTAATAGTTTTTATTTTTCTTAAATTCAAAGTTAAAACCAATTTGTTAATTGTAGGATTATATTAAGTGCTAAAAAATGCGATATTTTCGCTTATAATTTCGGTTGATAAGTAAAGTTTTATTACAAGTTCCCTCACACGAATGAACAATAACATGCTAGATGGATATTTGAAAGCTTGAGTAAGTGATTTGTAAGTATCTTAAACATTATTATTATTATTTCTAATGCGTGTGTGTTAATTAATACTTAGAGTGCAAAGAGTAAATGGTTAAGTGCTATTGGTTATTAATACTAAGAGTAAAGTGATATTGAGTTTTAAATTTAATTAAAGCATTTCGTTTGAAGATTCAGTTGAAAAAATTTTATTTCGTAAGTTTGAAAATTTTTGAAAAAAAAAAAAAAAGATTGAAAGGAAAAAAAAACAATATGTTACAAAAATATTATTATTATTTTGATTTGAAAAAAATATTTTTGCGGAAAAATTTACTGTTGTAAGATTAAAAATTTATTTTTATATGATTGAAAAAAAAAATTGATTTTTTTTTAATTAGTGGAAAAATATTACAAGTTTGAGAAATTATTTCTTAAAAACATTTTATATGATTAAAGAAAACAAAAATTTTTGATTTCATTTTCTAAGTAGAAAAATATTACAAGTTTGAAAAAATACTGTTTTGAATCAAAAATCTGTTTTTGAAAGAAATATTCTTACAAGCTGGAAATTTTTTTTTATAAGTTTGAAATGAAAAAGAAATTAATTCGAAACTACGAATTAAAATCTAAAATTTTGTTTGGAAAAACCTGACATCAGGCTATTGCCGATCTATGTGCTTGATATTTGAGAAACGTGAACTAATTTTAATTGGTCAGAAACAGTGACATCACTTGAAAGACGTAGGCCAGGTGGTGAATAATACTAGCACGTGGGGTTTGTTATCTGTTATCGGTAAAGGGGTAGATAGCAATATTGATAAAGTCATTTTCTCAATTCGCCTCGATGCGTGTGTGTGTGGACGATCCGAAGTGCTGTGGGATTACGGTAGTTTCTTTCAACAGCCGAGTTGATTTGCGATATCACGGCATGCGTTCTGCAAATCGACGATGGGCAGCCAGCCGTATGCAGCGATTTCAAATAAAACATGCATGTAATTGTAATTTTGTGAGATTGAGTTATAATTAACAATCCACTTATTACAATTTCATTCACTGTTTTTAAATAACTTCGCGATAGCTGGTACTTGAGGGATTTCACCCCAAAAAGGTTAGTCTTTTGTACTTAATTTTAGTCAGTATTTAGCTATAACTTAATTTGTCAAAATTTAGATTAAGTTTCTTAATTTAACGTATAGCTGTCCATTTGAATGTATCGTTCGAAAAGGATAAAGACTAAAATAAATGATATCGATTTTGTTAAAGAAATTAGTTGTTAAAGTAAAATATTATTGGGAAAATGAAATAGCCAAAGTGATTCTAATTCATGAAGGTTGAAAATTTTGTTTTATTCTAACAAGAGTGCTTGTATGAAAAAAAAAAAATAATAAAGTAAAACACTATGCGATAAAATGACTAAGTTAAATACTAATCAAAAAAATAATTAATAGAGTTGATTAAATAAAATGTGATAAATTAAATGAAACTCTTGAAAAGCATATAAAGTGATGAAATGTAACTTGAGTGCGAAATTTGCTTACTGGAAAAAAATTAAATAAGTTGATTTTTAAAATCCATGAAAATTTCTTAATGATAAGTGTTTATTAATGCTAAGAGTAAATTGATTCCAAGTTTTGAAATGAATTTCAGTAGAAGTTATTTTTCGGTAAGTCTATTTTTAAAATTTGCTGACATGAAGTTTTGATACTCGACTTATAATTTTAACATTTCTTGGGTACTTCATTGATGTTTAACATTTTTGTGTTATGTGTTTTATTTTACCGTAGGTAAAAATAATTAAATAAAAGTGAAATTTATAAATTGTAATGAAAATTCTGTTAATGAAATTGGTTGGTTGTAAAGTAATATTTTGGAAAAGCTGTAATGAATGATAAATAGTAAAACGCAGTAAGTAAAATAGTAAAGTATGGTAAAGTAAAATAAAATATTCAGAGGGGATTTAATTCATGAAAGTTGAAAATTTTGTTTTATTCCATCAAGAGTGTTTGCATGAAAAAAAAATAAAGAAAGGAAAATATGATTAACTTAAATATCGATGATAAAAAATAATTATTAGAGTTAATTAAATGAAATGCGATAAATTAAGTGAAACTCATGAAAAGCATATGTAGTGATAAAATATAACTTGAGTGGGAAATTTGGTTACAGTAAAAAATTATTTAAGAAGATAATTTTTTAAAATTCATGAAAATATTTGATAGTGATAAGTGTTAATTAATACGAAAAGTAAATTGATTGTAGATTTTCGAAAATTAAATGGATAAATGTATAAAAATAATAACGTATGTGATAATTTAAAATATTAACAATGAAAAAAGAATCAAAGACGATTAAATGAATCTAAATCGTAAATGAGTTGCTATTTTAGTAAACTCAAACTAGAGTGAAAAGCATTTTAGTAGGAACATGTTAAAATCTCTTGTGCTAAGAAAAATAAATAACTTTTAAGCATAATTTTGTAACTGGAATAAATGTATGATAAAATGATTAAGTTAAGTATTAATGAAAAAGTAATTATTATAGTTAATTAAATGGAATGTGATAAATTCAATGAAACTCTTGAAACATATATGCAGTGTTGGAATGTAACTTGAGTGCGCAATTTGCTTACTGGAAAAAATTAATTAAGTTGATTTTTTTAAAATCTGAGAAAATTTGTTAATGATAAGTGTTAATTACTACTACGAGTAAATTGATTGCAAGTTTGACATGATTGCAAAAATTGAAGACATGATAACGTTTTGAAAAATTTGAAGGTTCGATTCCTGTCACTACTTGTGAAAAATTTCTAAGTTTAAAAATATCGGGGAAAAAAAAAAAAACGATAAAGTAAAAACAAGCGAGAAAATGATCAAACTCTAAAATATACTAAAAAAAAAAAAAAAATCGAAATCACGAAAAAATAATCTAAGTCTGAAATGCTTGAAATTAGTTAAAGACTAAAAAGTTAAGAAAATAGTTAAAGACTGAAAATAATTGAAAAACGCTAAAATAGTGAAAAAAAAAAAAAATCAAAGTGCTAAATGACAGGAAAAAACGTTAAAGTTCAAAATGTGTGAAAGAATATTTAAGTTAATTATTTCTTTGAAAATTTAACAAGTAAGAAAAAATATTTTGTTGTATGAAAGTCAAAAAAAATTAGTTAAGAAAATTATTTCTTCGAAATTTTTACAAGTTAGAAAAATTATTTGTAAATTTGACAAAGAAAAAAGAAAATTTAACAAGTTAGAAAAAATAAAAAGGATAAAGTTTGAAATGCATGAAAAAGAAAATCAAAGTTTAAAATATATTTCAAGTCCACAAAGCATTGAAATAAATCTAAAATCTCGAATGGGTTGTATTTAAATAAATCTTTACTTAAGTGAAAACTTTGTTATTATGAAAAATAATAATAATAATGATGATAGTTTCAATTATGAGCTGAAATTCAGTTAATGATATGCCATGATTAGTACTAAAGAGTAAATTAACTGATGGTTTTAAAATTAATTTAATTGTAATATTCGTTGTCATGGTACAGATTCACATTAAGACTGAAAGAGTAATGAAAAATATAGCATAGTGGTTAGCATACGTTTTTGCTAACTCAAAGTTTGGGTGTTCGATTCCCAACTTCAACACTCTGTAAAAATAAAAATAATTAAATTCGTAGAAATAAAAAAATAAAAATAAACCTCTCAATAGATGGCGCCATGAACGTTAAACACCGCATAAGTTAAAGCATAGCAACAGGTGTTGCCAACCGAAAACTAAAAACTCTGGTTGTCATGACAACAAGTGTTGCCATTCCAAAACCGAAACTCAAACAAGTGTTGCCATCCAAAAAGTAAAAACTTTGTGGATACCATGACAACAAGTTCAAAATATTCTAAGTCCGAAAACGCGGGAAAAATATCTAAAACGCGGGAAAAACCCTCGTCACCTTCTACGGGTTCTCGCGGCGGCCCCGGTCGTGGGGAGGGTCAACCCCAAGGTCGGGAGGGGGTGGGGAGGAAGTGGAGGAGGCGGTGGGAGGAAGAGTGGGAGGGGGAGGCGCAATCGGGGAGATGGACGGCGCAGCTGGCTGCGGGCTGCGCCGGCTGTCGCAGAACTGTCCTTTTTCCCCTACTCTGATAGACAGAGAGATATCCAGACAGAGAGACTTTCAGCTTTGTTATTAGTAAAGATAAAGAAGACAAAAAAAAAAAAAAAAGTGAAACTGGGAAGAAAAAAAAGTTGGGGAATTTTATATAAAAATTTGGCTATTTGGGGGAAAAAAAATTTTCAAGAGACAAAAATTTTTGAGGAAGTTATTAGTGGAAAAATAATTTTTGAATTTAGGGAATTTTGATAGAAAACATCGCCTTTTGGGGAAAAGTTGGAAGGGAATTGGGGAAATTTGGATTTGACCATCTGGCAACACTGTCGGAGATCTTTGATATGATACGTGAAGTTTTCAACGGTGAAGCAATGTTTAGAATCAGTACTTTTTGCTGGCATAAAGCTTTTAAAAAAGGCAGACAAAATGTGGAAGTATTGAACGTTAAGGACAACTCTCACAGAGACAATGATTAACACTGCTGTTATTATCACTGCTGCGGAATCACAGAACTATTTTACATCAGTGATGTCTGGCTGTTTCCGTAACTTAAGAAACCTATACGAGGCAAACATTTTGAAAGCAACAAAGCATGTCTAGACTCTGCGAAGATGATTTTGAATAAGCTCTCACAAACTTAACGTTCACAAATTTTTAAGAAGTGGACAGAACGTTGGAGTAAATATATTTTCTCCCGCAGAAGTTATTCTTAAAACAACCATGTAAATTATAAATAAGAATTAAAGGTTTTCGATATTTTTTATAAATTTAGTCTTATTACTTGTTGAACAGCCTTCGTATATAGCTCGCACATTTTTAAGTTTCAAATCATTCGAAAGCTTGGAATTTTCTGCATAAGATGAAGTTTATTCGAAATTTCTACAAACATCAGGAGAGCTGTAACAATTTTGTTAAGAAAGCCGGAATCCAAGGCTTGTCTTAAGCGAGCCAAACGATTCTAAATGATTAAGCTCGAGAAGAAAATCAAAAATTAAAGCTAAATGAAATTTATTTTCGAAACGGACAGTTTGCACATCGCACATGTAACAATGTTTTCGATTTCTTTTACATTTTGTTTCTAGAAAAATACAGTTGTTGTTGTAATAGCGACTAATCAACAGGTAGTTGTGCTAAGTTTTCAAATCTGCTAAAAATATGAAGAGATCTGAAAAAAAAAGAAAAAACATAACGCGTAGTAGATGTTGACTGTGAATATACAGGCGAACCAAATGACCTTTTAATTTTCTACTACGGGCAAAACGGTGCGCGCGCTCACGGATAATACTAGTATAATAATAATGCTGGAGAACAGAACGGTTTGGTTGCCTTTGATCTGTAACTTTTTTAACATTTTATTTTTGATTAATTTACGGCATTTGAGTCCTAAAATGATCTTAGTTTTAGACTATCACGTCAAGTTCTCATAAGCTGCATAGGGAATAAAGCAAACAAATAATAAAATATAGGACCTTTTCAAAGAAATATTGGAACGAAATTGAAGATTTTGAGCTTAGCAATCATTAAATTTTGTATGCATAATACGAGCCACTAGATGAACTATAAGGCTCTCCTGCCTAAAAAAATGAAATGGGGTTGTTTCCTTCAGTCAAAAGTAGTACTTTTAGTCACTGAAATTGATAGAATAAGCAAAAAAAAAAAAAAAAAAAAAGAAAAATAATAATAATAACATGCATGGACTTAGAAAATTCTTTCATTTTCCCAACAGTTATTTTTTAATTGATTTTTTTAAACTGTCCGATTTTTCAAACAAGGCGTGGTCTTGATGACGTCACAAATGATGCTCTTTGGCGCATCTTTGCACCGCGTTTCCACGTTATGATAATCAAGAAGCGAATTAAAATTGCGCTTTATGCTTGCTATCACCCATATCGTTGCCAATACACGTGAGTAAAGATGCGAATTAAATATTTTGCTCTGTGAATAGTTACACAGAATGGCATTTCATCATTTGTGATGTCATTGGCAAGAAATGTAAACAATAAAAGCTCACCGATTTAATTATTTTTTTTAAAAATATTAAACTTAAACAAATTATTTAAAAAATAGTTAGATCCTATGTTTTTAAGCATGTTCTTTCACATAAAAAAAAAAAATACTTTTAAAATTTTGGAAACGACCTCATTCTTAATCACATAGGCTGTAGAGAAAAAAACCTGCCGTGGTAGAGGAAAACTAACTAGTTTTGAATTTAGAAGGCCTATTTAACAGCTCACAAAATTCGAAATCAATGCCAATTGCTTTACATTGTTTCCCAGAGTAAAATACAAAACAAACCTCATCATCATATTTAATTGCGTAACCTTTGGCTGTTAACTAACACTTAATTCGATTTGTCGTTTCCATATACTTCTTCAACGGTATAAGCTTATGTTATTCAAGTTTCTGTCGGGCAGTTCCGTAACTGTCTTTTTTTTCTTTCTAAAATAGGGAAGAATAAGTTGACTTCGTCATTCGAGCGTAAACTTGCAGTAAAAAAGAGAATTAAATAAATGAAAAACATTGCTGTGTAGGGAAATGTGGGGTAAAGTTAAATTAGGGGGGACAAAGTGAAAAGGTGGAATATTTTTAGTTTCCAGTGCACATCTCTAGCTTGGCGTGATAAGCATACGGTTTGACGTTTCAGCTTTAAAAAGATGTAATCGAAAAAATATATTTTTTAGAAAAAACTAAAATTAAAGGCTATAGTATAAAGTGATTACTTTGAAACAATCAAAGGATACGTTTTGTCTCTGAAATCTCAAACAATAAAAAAATATTAATTTCGAAACTTTAAAGAAATTTTTCTTTTGTTTAGACTGCTTTCAAAAATATTTTGCATTGTCATTTGTTAAAAACTGCTACCGACTTACTGAATTATGTAGCACCAAGAAGTGAGGAATCGATCTTGGGAGGTGAGAAAAATTGCAGTGCCAAATTTTACTTGTTAAATAGATGTCAGAAAACCACTTGATGTCATGCAGTTGATCTGTCATACGATGCACTTAAGAGCACAGAAGAGGTAATGTTTGAATGTTTCAAAAACATATCTAATAATTTTTAGCGATACCGAATCTTTACTTTTAAGTTTTGTTAATCAAATACCAATATGCCAATATTTTAAGATCCCATGCAAATAAATAAAATGTGCATTATGTTTCGTTAAGATGTCAGCTGTATTTTGCAATACCTAAAATGAAACATAAATAGAGTAATTCATTTTTAGAGCATTTAAATTTTAAAACCTAATTTTTACAAACTGATTTTATAAAATAAGCCGTTTTTTTTTATCAAATGTCCTCGAAACAAATGTGATTTAAATAAGCGTGATTTAAACGTACTAAAGCTTTATGTGTGCAGCTATACACCGTTCTGTTTTCTGACAAATTGACAACTTTCTTAGCCTAATTGGTGGCAAAAAGAAGAAAATTTTCAATTTTGAATGCAATTTCATTAGTCTCCCTACATAAGTCGGACGTTGATAATAATGTATTGCTCAGAAGAACATTAAAAAACGTTGCAGACTGAAATTTCTATTTTTTTTACAATGTGACTTTTCTTGTAAAATATCAGTTCATTTGTAATTTTGAATACAAAACGAAAAGTTCAAATACGCTCGATTAAAAACTAGATTCGTGATGGATTTTTTTTTTTAAATCTTATTTTTATCTTGAAAGGACTACGCAGATTCTAATTACAGCATTACGGCATTGCCAGGATAAATTTGACCCAACTATAGTCACTATCAGGGGCGGACTGGCCATTTCGGCTAGTCAGGGATCCCCGACTGGGCCGACCGCCGAGTGGGCCACTTCCAGCAATTTTTGGAGTGCTTTGGAGTGTTGATACAAATGAGCATTTGCATGCACAAGGGGAGAGGGGGGAGAGAAGGGACACCTGTTGGCCCGGTTCCAAGCCTGAAGGGGGTCCTAAATTTTTAAATGAGGGGTGAAATACATGTAGGGACGTTGTGGTAAACAAGATGAAAGAGGGTCAATAAATGTCATATGTGACGGGACACGAAATTTCTGTACTTGATCCTGGTATTCAGTGGTTGTGATAAATTCAGCTAAATGCTGTCAGTTGGCAAGATATTTCATTAGTCTATTGTAAATTATCGCTATACGAGTATTTTTATCTCAGATTCACATACGGGAAAGCAAGCCTGGACTACGATAAACTGAATCTGAAACAGGACAAAATTTTGACTTAGAAGGGAGAACTCCTGAACATAGGCGGATTTAGGATTGCGTTCAAGGGGGGGGGGGGGGGGGGCAAGTTTTTTTTTTTTTTTTTTTTGCAACATTAGTTGTAATCAGGGCCAGATTAAGACTTAACCGGGTCCCTAAGGTATTTCAGGTATGAGGTCTCTTTGTAGTCCTAAAGCCACCAACAATAGTCTTAAGTCGACAGTGGGGTTGTTTCCGAAATTTTAAAAGCAATTTTTTTTTCTGAAAACATAGCTTTAAAAAACATAGGATTTAACCATTATTTAAATAACTTGGCATTTTTAACAACTATTTTAAATGGTGCAATTTAATTTTTTACGCTTCTCCTCATGTTATAAAAAGATGAAATGCCATTAGCACAGAGCGCAATATTTAATTCGCTTCTTTACTCAAATGTACTGGCAACGATATGGTTGATAGCAAGCGTAGAGCGCAAAATTTAATTCGCTTCTGAATTATCATAACCTGGAAACGAGGTAGACAGCATTCAGCGCACCAGTGGAGATGCGCTAAAGTGCATCACTTACGACGTCATAAAGACCACGCCTTATTTTCAAAATCGGATATTAAAAAAAATAATTAAAAATTAAACGTTTTGAAAATGAAAGTTTTATCCACGCTCCATGTTATTCCCCCTCCCCCTTATTCTATCAATTTCAGTGACTAAAAGTAGTACTTTTGACTGAAGGAAACATCCTCATTGAGGACTTTGATGCAATAACCAGTTACATCCAAACTTTTCCCTTAAAAAAAAAAAAATGCGCTGGGAGAATATAGATGTTCCGATTGATGCAACAACGAGACACAGATGTAAGATCAGACCTCTGCTTTGTAGTAAATAATGTGTAAAAGATATTAGCCTTTCTATCGGACACTGATGTTATTATTGGTCTTACCAAAAATGAGTGAGTCAGGTCTTGGTTCTTGCATCAAGGCCCTCATTTGTGTTTTTCAGTTTTAAATGTCAAAAAATTGCCAAAGTCTTCGAACTTTCGCCATTCCCTTGAAGTCACTAAAGATAGCTTAAAACTTCACTTATAGAAATTTCCGTGGGAGAGCTCCGTAGCCCTTTTATCTGCACTATAACCTAAAACTGATTTCAGTTTCAGAAAAAAAAAATGTCCAGGGCGGTCATTCCAAGCTCGTCATCTTGCGAGATCGAGATTCTCGCTCACGTGATTAGATTACTACTTAGCGACATTTCTACGTCACAACCGATCACGTGAGCGAAAATCTCGATCTCGCAAGCTGGCGCGCTTGGAATGACCGCCCAGAGGGAACTAGTGTTTCCCTCAGACCAAAAAAGGGGCAGTGCGCTTTCCGATAAAAAGGGTACTTTTTAAGAGAAGTTTTGTCAAATAAAAAATGTGCTTCATTTACTTTTTGGTATAGTACATACAAAGTTCAAGTGTTTTCGATAGTAGTTATTTTTAAAATATTAAAAACCTTTTTGATGTTTAGTTTTAATAGTATAGTGCGAAGAACATTCAGATATATTCTAATCAGATCCTTGTGGATAAATGATTGAAACGAGAGAGTGACGTTCCTAGGACAGGCTGGTATGAACCTTTACCTTTTGGATAAAAATTCGCTTTTGTGAAGTTTTGTTTAAACTTTTAAGGGGCAAGGAGGGTTGATTAAGTTTAGGATCAAAGAATAGCTTAAAACCGGAAGGGCACAGCGCCCTCCTAAAAAATCTTGGTGAAACACTCGCGAAAACTGTCCTCTTTCCTTTTAACGTTTTTAAACATATAATAAGATTACGTTTTTGAATTTTCAATGTCGAAAAATTACAAAGAGAAGTCGCCGGATTCCCTGTGGTAACTAGATGTAGTTTTAAATTGGGTCGAGTATACTTCATTTTTTAAATGCTTCCAAATGAGATCACTGAGGCTCCTACTCTCTCAAACGTAACCAAAGATAGTTTGGCGTTTTCTAATAGTTCTAAGTCGAAACGTTTTCGTAGAGAACTTCCGATGCTTCCCTGTTCCATTAATTTTACCAAGAGTATCCTAAAATTGCATTTCTAAAACTTTCCATGTCGGAGAATTTCTCCCAACCTTCTATTGTAAACTAAAATGCTTTAATTTTGAAAAAAAAAAAAAAAAAAAGTTAAGAAAACTAAATCGCGCACGCGCGTGGGGGAACCCCTTCTTTTTCTTCTCCTCTAACGTTACCGAAAATTGTAAAATTGCGGTTTTTGACATCAACTTTGAAAATATCGCTTGGAAGGGAACTAGAACCCCTTCTCTTGATTCTTTTCTCCTTAAGTCTATAAAGATCAACCAATTTCGAAAATTTTACGGCTTGATATACCGGATTCATCCCTATTCTCGTGTCCTTCCTATGTTGTCAGTATAGAAGCCTAAAGTTGTGCCTTTTCAGACAACCATTAGTATCCTTCTTTAAAGGCACTTAAAAAATGTGTCGGTGTTAGCTTTATTTTACGTTTCATAATTTTCTTTTTTTAGAACTTTAAAACTTGATTTAGAAACCTAAAGGAAAATAGGAACTAGCGGTAGTTTAATATCTTTGCTCGACTCTGAAGAATCGAGATCCGGTACTGTTTAATTTAACTTTTTTAATTTACAGGTGTGGGCCAAAATATTCTTTTGCCGACTGGGCCAAAGTCAACCAGTCCGCCCTTGGTCACTATGATTTTTTTTAGTCGACCGGGCGAACTGGTGCCCTGGCTCGTTTGACCCTGGTTTTGTGTAATATTAAGAATGTCTGTTTGTTATGTATATTATTTATTTTACTTATTATTTATGTTGCACTTTAAACATTTATAGATCATTCAGTAAGTTACCGCCCTATAGCCGGGGCTAAGGCAGAAATACATGAAATACATCGCCAGCTCAGTCAATTCCAGGCGAGGACTGCGGTTTCGTGCTTATTAGCACTTATCAGCCCGGCATAGGAGTGACTGAGCTGGAGGTGGAAAACCTCATAAGGAAGCCACGAGTGCCAAACAAACTTACCTGCCTTGCCTTCGAGTTGAACCGAACCATCGTTTCGGTCACTTGTTTGGCCAGTGCTAATTCTGCTTTAGCTACCAGTTTGTTTGGCACTCATGGCTTCCTTATGAGATTTTCCACCTCCAGCTCAGTCACTCCTATTCCGGGCTGATAAGTGCTAATAAGCACGAAACCGCAGTCCTCGCCTGGAATTGACTGAGCTGGCGGTGTATTTCATGTATTTACAGATCATATTCAAACGAGGGATAACTTTTTATTCAAGAAATATTACTTATCTATTAATAACCTGTGATTGATTGCATTGCAAATTCAAATTATTAATAATAGGAAACTTTATATACATTTTTTAAAAACAAAAACTTCTAATTTTACAAAAATATAGCTTGCACACTCCAATTCTTTTCGATTAAAAAAAATCAATTGCCAACATCATCTCCCTAATGATTTTCTTTTCCAAGTTCTGGAATGCTTTTAAGTGCATCGATCTGCTAAATAAAAACATACCGGAAAAAATCATTTTATCAACTTTTCGAGTGCATTGAAGAATTCCGGAAATTTATCACTTACTTTAATTACTTTTACTAATGTTTTATAGACATGCAAGCACATCTGATATTTCTAAGAAAACTCGTTGAAAGATAAAAGAAATTTCTGAATCAAGAAAAGTATATTTTCAAAAACATACGAAATCAGGTTTTTCTTATTTGAGTGTTTTAATGCAGACAGCACTCCATCTTATTTGAAGATTTCTCCTTGATGTGCACTAGAAAAAATATTTGAAGATTTTCCTTTAAGTAATTACTTTTTGATGTGCGCATTCTGTAATATATTCAATGATTCAAATAGTTATCTAAAAACTTGGTTATACAAAACTTTGTTTATAGTTTATTTATAAAACAGTAACGAAAGCAAAAGACTAATTTTAAAATAAAAGTGTATTTCAACTAATAAGATGCTTACGAAATTTGGCTAAGTTTGAGTTAAAATTGTGGAATCTTAAAAACATTGTCTTGCACTTCAAATGCATGTTTTGCTAGTGGATTTTACTTTTGTTATTTATTTTGTTACCTAAACCACACGCATATTCGAGCCCGAGTAGATAATAATGCCTGATTTAAGGCAGAATTATACGACTTCCGTTTACAGAGCACCATTAAGGTTGAAGCTAGATTTAGTTCAGACAGCTCACGATAGATGGAAGCACTATTTACCAACATTTCGATAACTTTGGTCCAAAGCAGAAGCTGAACAACTCCTGGTTCACAACCAACAGAGGTATTGATTTGAAATGACAATTTGGAGGAGTTAAGTAACTACGACATTTTTAACGTGCCCCAGTCCTCAGTAACAAATACGGATCTTATTCGACCAAATGGCATTGTACATGAAATCCTCCATTTAAGAATCCAACGCCTCTATTTATCATCAGGCCACCAAAGCAGTATTTTACTTTTTTAAGCTTTTTTAGATAGCATTTTAATATGCGATAACCTTCATAAGTTTCTGTTATAGTATACATGATGACGAAAAATGATAATGAGGGTTAATATAGTATTGTGGTGCTTTGTTTTTCCAAACACCGAGCATCTAAAAGAAATCATATGATGTATGACAAACTACATAGTTATTTGATATTGAATACAGCGGAAACAGTCTTAAAGTTTCGACAAAATTTATTAAAAACGTTAAAAGAGCAGAAATTGCCAAAACTTCTATGCATTCCTGGAAAAGGAAGGAATTGTACCGCATACCTTATTTTTTTTATTGAGAATTGAGTACCACCAAAGGCACCTTTTCTGCACTATTCATCATCAAAAATTGGAAAATAATTTTTAAAAAATAATTTCGCTAAAAACATTAAAAAAAAACTGTTTTTGTTTAAATTTTCACGCAACTGCGGCAGATCAAAATTGACCGAAAATTTAAACAAAATGTATGTGCACTTTGCTTCCCCGATGTCACGTTTTCTGCTCTACCCAACGTTGAAATAAGAAAAGAAAAAGAGTTTTTTTTCTGCCCACCCCAGTATACAATACTTCAGAAATTTTTCATCAGTTTTATATCATTGCGTGTAGTACCAATATAAAAATAAGCGGAGAGCGGTAAAACAAAAGCGGAATTGTAGATTACCGCAATGGAAGTTACTAAAGCACGCTCAAATCTGACTTGCTCTTAGTGCGTTAAACGTTATGACAAAAAATTGTCTATTGCAAAAAATGAATAAAAAGTTATCCGATCAGATAGTGATGCTTTTGTTGAAGTTGAAAACGTCGCGTTAGATGCTAAATTGAATGTTAAATTAAAGCGAGGTTTTTACTAGATCTGTTCTTTTAAAAATGAAGAAAAATTATTTTTCTTCTTTGGAAAAAAAATATATTGATCACACACATACACAAAACCAAGCCCGTTATTCGGGGGATCATGGGGATCAATTGCCAACCTCTGAATTTTAAAAACATAATGCTATGCATTTGTGTAGGTATTTTATGAATTACATATATGCTCCCCCCTCCTTCCCCAAAACCTTTGAAATATATGGCGTAATTAAAATATGCTGCATTGAACATTGCAAGCACTCCAAATAGTCGTTAAAACAAATATGATGGTTATTTTATGCGTATCCGAAATTAGGTTTACAGTCTATATTACAGAATACAGCATGTCTTCTATTGGCGCATGAAATGAATGATGTCATTAGATTGGGTTGTCGCTACTTTGATAAATTCATTCCATGAAGCTGTAGTAAATTACTTTGCATGTTCGGAATAAAGAGAATGCTTTTCAAATAGTTTACCAAAAAGTTAAACTACGTGGTTAATCCAAATATTATTGCGTCGAAAATTCCATTTATGTAAATTATATAAAGGGATTTTCCATTCCATCGTGCAATCAGTTTGAAACATATGGTTGGGGACGAATACCAATGAAACACTGTTGTATTATTACACATGTATAGAGTTGTTAAATAGGAAGTCATTGCATTGAACTTGCATTATCACAGGTCGCTAGATCATATTACGTATTATAGAAAATTGTCTTTTATTCTGCCGTTGGCAGGTAAAAAGCAGTATCTTCAGAAATGAGTCGTCGAGATATTTAAAGAAACGCGCTTTTGATTTAGTACTAACAATAGGAAAATGTTTGAATTAGACGGGTTTTTTCCTCAGCGGAAATCAAATAAATAAGCTTGTAAAATAAAGCTAACGTACTAGATGACAAAAATGAAAAAAAAAAGAGAAATGAAAAATTTGCAGTTACTGTCCTTCACCTGCCCACGGTAGTTTGTGGCATAGCATTAGAATATTTTGCTTTAATGGAGGAAGCTCCTTAACTTTAAAAACGCGCATACAATTGATTCTACCATTTTTGTACTTTACAGTTTTTTTCCTCTTAAAGAAAATACTGAAATTGTTAGAAATTAACCCAACGTAAGAACAAAGTGTAGTTCAAGACTAGTCTTTAAACTCAAAAATAATAACAAAAAATAAAGTTATAAATTAGACATGTTTCATGGAAAATTTAACCCTTAATTTTTACTTCAAAATGTCCGGAATAACAGTAAAACAATCACACTAATAAATATGTAAATGAACCTCCAAAAGTATTTGTCTTATTGAGAATATTATTTCCTGGTCGTATTTTATTAAACTGATCAAAAGTTTCCGTTTTTACGTAACGGTAAAAGATGTGGCTGAATGTAGTTAGTTATTTTAACAAAAAAAAAAAAAAACAATTTATCTCTTTAAGATAACAAAGCAATGCAAGTTTCATGCACGTAAAAAGCATAAATTTATTCAGAAACAAAATAAGCAACTTTTTATTTTGAGGAACTACTAGCAGTTTTTCGACGACTATTACCAAAAATTCCGTTGAATAAAGCATTGCAAAATAAATCAAACCGAGAATAATACTTGCACCTTCTTAGCCTTAAAATCGAGATCTAAAATTCCAATTTTATAAATTCAGTTCGAAATAATCTGTTTAGAAATAACCACACGTACCCGGATGATGAATGATGAGCATGCGCGGAGAATGAAACGGATAGGAAGTATAGGCTGTTTTTATGTTTTCCGTGAATAAAATTCTTTGCAAAACTTTTATTTGGGAAGTTTTGCGTCGTGGTGTTGCATAGTGATTTGCTCAATACAGGAATTCAACGGGGTTTAAGTAATGTGAGGTTTTTTGTTGGATAATGCCGTATGCCACGTAAGTAAGATATACTTCTATATTTAAAATTAGTATCTGTCTGAGATGATCGTTTCGTTATTTGAGACATAAACATAATATGTTACATTATAGTAACGATAATGGTTGATAAAATAGTGACTAACAAAATTAACACCTGAGTTTGTAAAGTCTTCTTCTAACGTAAACTTATTTAAAGTTATTGGGAAGTAAAATCGACTTATTTTTTTATTCCATAATGAAGCAAATAAAGTATCGAATGGAATACAGTCGAGTCCCGACTTACGCGAGGGATGCGTCCCAAGACACCTCGCGTAAGTTGGAATTTCGCGTTGTGGAACAAGGTATGTTTAGTAATTTTTTATAAGCATGCCCAATTGTTTCAGACGTTTGTAAAAACCCTTCATATTGTTTCAAACCATTTATTAACTATATATTGCAGTATCTTTGACAAAGAACCGACTTTTTCTGCATTTTAGAAAAAACGTTATTATTTGGCATAAAATTCTGTAATTTAGCACAAAATCAGTGATTAACGGGGGAGAGAAACTTAAAATAAAGTAGTATGGTACTTACATTATGGTACGGTATTATTTTAGCACTTAACAATATCGATATAGTAAATATATTTGTAATTTAAAAAATGAAGAAGGTTTATGCAGCGCGATCAGACTGTTATCAACGTTCAACGTATTTTATCAACGTTCACATGTAAAATAAAAAAAAAAAAAAGTTAAGAATCGCCATGGTTATTAGTATAAACTAAAACAAAGCGTTGTTTAGACTAATACAGTGGGTGAACTTCCGCTTTCAGTGATGCTAAAGAGATGAAAGTCCATTCACAAAACCAATATTTAGTGTCAACGAAGCCCATTCTAACGCTCCGCCGCTCTTTTCCGAAAAATTTCATGTTGCAGGCGAGTAATTTGTGTCCGCATTAAAAAAAATCATTACTCATGAAAAACTCGCGTTATAGCCATTTCACGTAAGTCGGATCGCGTTGTAGCGGGATCCGACTGTAATTTAAACCGAAGAACAATAAATATTTTTATATCGACCCAGAGGGAGTGGGATGGATATAATATAATTAGGTGTCGCTTCGATCTAAAAGTTCGATTAAGGGTCGATAAATACCAATGGTGTTCAATCTCTAATAAAATCAGCGAAGTAGATTCGATTTTTGGTTGGAATGCGTTTTTGAGTTTGAGAATAAAAAATGTAATTGTTTAGCTATGATTCAACTTTGGAAAAAAAGTCAATGTTACGCAAAAATTCAAGACTTCGCAATGCAATATTCCTTTTTTCTTTATTACATTTCCAATCTCATATACAGTTCAATATGTGTTCAGTCATGTTCGATTTTAGCAAAGTGCAGTAATAATTTAATTTAGGGAGAGTTTCGAGGCAACGTAATGTTGAAAGTAACAATCTTCGAGCCCAAATCTTGCCAGAGGCACCCCGATGGGAGGTTACGGGAGGTCACTGTGACTTTTCGAAATTTTTTGTTTCTGTGATGCGTTGTCTTTCACATTCCGAAAATTTGAACACAGTATTAGGATATTGTTTTTTTTAAATTACTGCAATGCATATTTCCATCAGGAGTTTGTATGTATGCAATGTGCGTTCTTGAGTTTTATCATTCTGAAAAATTATTAGTTTCCGTCGCTAAATTGATTGTACCCTCCCCCCCCCCCCTCAAAAACTATAGTTCTGCTTGCCCTGAAAGTGTTAAAAAGCATCTCGTTCTCATTGATTAATGTATATTTTTTTTTTCAAATAGAAACAGTTCGTTGTGTGTCATACGACGAACACGTGGAGTTTATAGTGTTTTTTTTTTGTTTTTTTTTTTTGAGCAATCACGATTGCTTATTGTTCTCACTTGACTGTTTTTGGCGTTCCTATGATTTTATTTTCCCACCAGCACCCTCCGCAGCATCACCGTCGACCGGCTCCTCAGGATGCTGCACCTCTAGCGAAAACCGTCTCCAGGTTTCGTCAATATCCTGCACTTACAGGCATACATACACGCACCTACACACATATACATACATACACCTACACACAAATACATACACCTACACACAAATACATACACCTACACACAAACACATACACTTACACACATACACTTACACACAAACACACACACACACTTACACACTCACATACACACAACTACCCACACACTCATGCCTGCACACAGACACAAATACATATGCTTACACACACATACACATACTCCCCCCCACACACACATACGCACAACTACCCACACACTCATGCAGGGGCGGCAAATAGGGGGGTCAAGAGGGGGCGGTTGCACCCCCAAATTTTTTGAGCAGAATGATAGAAAATGGGTGAATTCAATTTACGTAAGTCGGAAATAAATGTTCACTAAAGGAAATCTCGCTGGTTCTCAGCAACTATTTGATGAAACTCGACACATTCTCAGACTAGAAGAAGTGTTTTTCGTTATTTGGATGATGACTTAGAAATTCAAGAAATCTTTTCGGCTTTTTCAGAACATAGAAAACTGATAGAGAACCATGAATTTTAACTAAGGAAGACATTGCCTCATATAGGCTAAAAGTTTCACACTTGTGTGCCCAGTGTAACGATGGTATGTCCAATACGAGAGGCTCGTGAAAAGTGGTGTGGCAGCATGGTTTTCACAAGAAATTTCCTTGATATTTTACATTCACTTTTACGCTCATTTTTTAAGTGTATGTTTATTTAATGAGTGTTCTTCTGCTAGAAACACGTTTCAGCTGCTCAATACACTATAATGTTTTCATAGAAACTTCTTCAAAATGCATGTGATTATTGAAAAAAAAAGACATATTAACCAAATACCTTTTATGGGGCTCTATAATTATGCAATCGCGGAGTGACACAAGATAATCTCCAAGAGTTAAAACGATAAAACCATTTCTCTATAACTTCAAAGCAGTGATTTGAAAACTGGAAGAATTATTGCAAAACAATTCTTTCAATGATGAAAAAGCTCATGCCCTTTAGCATGTTAATTTGTTTGCATCGGGAAAAGGTTTTTGAAAAATGCCTTACTCTATCAAAATCTATATCTTCAATCCGCTACTGGACTATTCAAACCACAGTTCAATCTACAATTGTTCTGTGTGTACATTTCAATCAATCGTGAAATGTTTCAAAAAAAAAAAAAAATTCTTCCTCCTAGCCAATTTTAAAGAGGTGCAAAAAAAAGTGACAAAAATCCACATGATGATGTGAAGTCAAAAATTGATTTTTGAATACTTTGTATGAATTAATAGATTCAGTTTCGAATGAAATTAACACAAAATTTGATGATAATTATTTTTCTGTATGGTTGGCTGGGATTATGGTTATTTGGATTGGATTTTGAAAACGAAAAATAAGATGTTTCAACTGTGAGTAAAATTTTTAGCATGAGGAAAGAACAATTACAAGCAATATACCGACAGAATAGTTTTCACATCCAAAGACTGCAGTTTCGTCCTTATTATGGGCTCATTAGTCTGGAATAGTGAATAACAGAGCTGGAGGCAGATGATATCTCATTGAAGCTGCGAGCACCGACATGACTAGATTATTCAATGATGAAAAGTTTAAGCCCCTCACAGTTTTAGAAGTAGCATGGGTTATTTTGAAGAGCAAGATATAAAAAGTGCTTTTATACATAACTTTGTGTTACTTCAATTATTTTTTAACTATTACAATCGGTTCAGCTAGTAGAGAAAGATTTTTTTTGTGTCTCAGGAGGTTAGAGAAATATTTTCGAGGCACAAAGGGGGAAAAAATATCTTTTCTATTTAGCTGAACCGGCAAAACAGCACGACATTGGGCACTGATAGATTAGTAACAGGATTCCCTGCTGTTCTGAATTCGAAAAATCATGCATTATAATTTTTCCAAAAGGTATAAAATCTTTAGCAGAGAGATGTTTTGTATGATAAATTTTTAGTCAATGAATCAAAATTTTAACTGAATCTAAACACTAATTTTATTCATACTAAACCGATTTTATGACAACTTCTTGTTAGCTAATGTGTGTTTGGTTTCGCTTTGGTTATACATATTTAAAAAACTCGACCCCCCAAATGAAATGGTGAAATGCCGCCCCTGCACTCATGCCTGCACACAGACACAAACACACGTGCCTACACACATACACATATCCCCTACACACAAACACACATACCCCTACACACAAACACACATACCCCCACACACAAACACACACGCCTACATATACACACACTTGTGATTGCGAAAAACATAATTTGAATTCAAGATGACAAAATTCAACTTAATTTTTTTCTTTTTTGCTCATTGTTGTTAAAAAGGCGGGTCGATGAGAGAATAAGCATATTTCTAGATGTCAATGATCAAAAAAGCTTAGCGGCTCATGAGTTAAAATGTTATGGATTATAGTAAAAATGTACACAACTTTTGTCAAATTTCATTATATACATAAGCTCATCTCTTTTTCCATTAATAAAAAAAAAAAGATTTCTCGTAACCCCAAAACGCGTATCTGACTTTTTTGTTGAAAATTTATGCTTTTTAAACGTTGTTGTGATTATGTTAATGACTTAGCAGAACAGTATTTATTTCTTACGAACTGTAACGTTTTAAATATGAAAAAACTACATTTTATCTCACAAAGTTAAAAAATATATAACTTTATTAAAAATATTAATCTAACAGCAAAACTAACCTGTCGTTACGGAAATTAATTTCTCAATAAAATTATGTTCTAGTAACAGCAATGATGAACATATGATGACAAAAATATTTCTCAATTACGTTGGAGTAGAAATGATAGACGAAAAAAGTAGGTATAAGTGTACTTTTTGCATGTTAAATATCATTGAGAAAGTATGCACAACATTAGAGATGAAAGTAATTGATACTATTAATTCCTTTTAAATAATACTAGGGAAAGGTTAACTCACCTGGTCCTGTGTTTACTCCTAATACAATATTTTACTTGTTGACTGATATAAAAGGGAAAAAAACCTTGTACGAGCAACATAAAAAAAAAAAATGTATATGCGAGCTCTTGCAATCGAAGTTCAAACAAACGGTGCTATTGACAAAAAACCACTGATATTTTGAAACACCACTTTTTTTTCGGACAAGAGGGGAGGGGGGGGGGGTCTATATATCGAACCCAGACAAGAGAAGTGACACAACTCAAAAGTTGGGGAAAACGTACTAGTTATTAATTTAAAACATTAAATTTAATGCTCTTTCTTTCCACCAAGTTCGCTCAAATTTAGCTTACATAAATGGTGCACGGTGGCATAAAAACGATGTAATCTCACTAGTGGTACATCATTAAACTTCATAATTTAGAAGAAATATTTTCGAACTTTAAGTATGCATTAGTAATTTAGAGTGCAAAAACTACCCAGTAACAATCACATAGAAATTCGTTTGCTCGTACTGTAATATTTAAGTCCAAATCACTTAACATTACTCTTTCATAAAACCTTGATTTTCTCTGATGCTAGAGTTTTCACTTTGCTTTGCCGGATTGCAACATGATCTCTTGCAATTCCCGTTTGACCGAATTTTTAAAACATCGATGTTAGAAATCCAAAAATCGGTGCTATTGATACTTAACCTCAATAATTGATGTTTGAATCACCATTTCTTTTTCAAAGTGGAGGATCAATGTACGTTAAAGCCTGACTTCGGAGAGATGGTGGATGAACTTGAAGGGGAAACATCATTTGTAATTGGTTGTTGTCATTATTTTGTAATAGAAAGATCAGCGAGAACACGCCTCTTACTTTTCGGCTCTTTCTGGCTGATTCTACCTACTACAAATGATACAAAATGATGTTTTTGATTCAAGGTCATCCGCCATCTCTCCGTGGTCAAGCTATACCTTGAAAAACCGGAAATAATGAATGTCAACCCTCACATGTTACTTTGCAAAAATGTAACTGATTATTCTGCTTTTCATCGATGTATTTGCTCTCCCTTTGTTGGCATTCACTGTCGAGTGTCTCCTTTATCCAATTTCGGTTTTTCACAGTAAGATGCATTTATTAGTAGACTAATTTGGTAGTTCTATAACACACACGAAAATATAACTGGATAAAAATGCTATGTCTTTCAGAAGCGCTTGTTCAAATCTAACGAATTTTTTTTTTCGTATTTGAAGAGAAACAATGCTCCGAGAAAACTTTTCGTCAAATTTATGAAAATTTGTTCAGATTTGAGCATGATTTTCTGACTCATTGAGTCCGTTATAAAAACAAAATTTGACTTAATGGAATATTCCTCGAAAGGGAGCGATTCGTTTTCGAGAGTGTTAATACAAAGAAATACGGAAATGGGCACAAATAACATGTTTTTCACCGAATTACAATGAAGAATTCTACAGGCTATATTTAAATACTGAGTATTTCCAAAGATTATATTATTATTTATTGTGATTTTCAATGTTTCGCAAACAGTGTGCGGATTTTTTTTTTTTTTAATGTAATTTAAGTGAACTATTGATGAGGGAAAAAGGTGTATATGGGCGTTATGTTTTCAAGAAAAAGAGTTGAACCCCTCAATTAAGAAGTCTAAATAAGTTATGACTAAAACGTACTGTCGAAACATAATCATAAAAGTTATAAAAGCTATTACAGTGACACTTCTCTGAGCGGCCAGCTCTCCGTTCCACAAAATTTCGGCCGTTGAGAGGGGGTGGCCGCTTAAAAGGGTTTTCTGTACAGTTGCAATATAATTCTATAATACACAACATAAGCAAGTCTAATACATAGAAGGAAGTTTGAGACAGTTCCAAAAGGGAAATAGTATATTATTTAATTACTGTTTACATTTTTCGAAGAAAGGGTACAATTTGTGACATAAGTTTCAATCTTCTCCAACAATTGTTTTCGAAATCGAATTCAAAATGTTGCTTGTTGTAATTCAAATGCTTTTCAATTTAAAATGACAAATAAATTGTTGTAACTAATATATTTGTCATTGCATCTGAACTTTTGATGACGTTATTTGTTATCCCCAAAATCACTTCAGTTGGAAGTTAAGTTTGCTCATGATTCAAAACGTTTTAGTAAATTGATTATCAGAGATCGAATTCGTGTCTGAAAGGCATAGCAATGTGTTTGCTCAAATGACGTTAATAATACACACAGCGAACTGATTAGTTTATTTAAACCAATCCCAAACTAATATTAGATTTGATTGAAAAACGCTTATTTTCGCTGACTCGTTAACCAGAAAATGTTTTTCTTAGTCGGCAGTGTAATTATCGCAGCTCTCCGTTGCTGTTTCAGGCTGGAAATAATTCGAAATCTTGCTATATTAATTCTCTCGCCAATTTTCCACGTTCATATTGCTCAGAATTTCAATACGAAGTTCGAGATTCATAAAACGATCTCCGACAGTGTTGTTTGCAATCCAGATTACACATACACGCTGACTAACTAATAAAATGAACATGATTGACATTTGTACTCCAAAATTATCGGCATTCGTTAAAGGTCAATAAGAATTCTCCTCTTTGAACTAAAACGCTGCAGATTAGAAACAGAAAGCGAATAGATTTTTCTAAAAAATGGAATGGGCGCATCCACTCAGCGGCCGATCAGAAGGGTTGAATGGCCGTTGCTAGGTGTATTTTTAACATTTAGTCTATGGGCTTAAAAATCTGTGCCGCAAAAAAGTGGCCGTTGAGAGGGGTGGCCGTTTAAGACAGGTAGCCGTTCAGAGTGGTTTCACTGTACCAATAACTAGGGGGCTTACCTAGGGAGGGTTATGGTGCAGACTGCACCATTGACATTTTTAGGAGCGGCAGGTGTTTTATATAGTCTCTTTTCTTTTTTGGGGTAGGGCGTCCGATCGGAAGGGGGGAGGGATACGCTCTCGGCTGTTTGGTAGGATGGGCGCCCCTGCAATAATAATTACGTATCTCCCGCCAATCCCCGTTGCATTAAAAACGAGCTGATGTTTAATGTCATTACTCCAATTTTAATGTCATTTTACTCCAATTTTCCTATTATTGGCAATTTTAATGTGATTCAATAGCTTACTCTCTAAATATCACCACCAGTGGCCAAATTGAAACCAGATACGAAAAAAAAAGTATTTTGAATTTTGACATCTTGAATTCAAATTATGTTTTTCGCAATCACGTGTATTTGTGTGCAGGCATGAGTGTGTGTCTGTCTGTGTGTTTGTGTCTGTGTGCAGGCGTGTGCGTAGGTGTGTGTGTTTGTGTCTGTGTTTAGGCATGAGTGTGTGGGTATGTGTGTAGGTGTATGTATGTGTGTGTGTATGTATGCGCGTTTGTGTGTGCAGGATATGGACGCAACCTGGAGACGGTTTTTGCTGGAGGAGCAGCATCGTAAGGCCGGTCGTTGGTGGTGCTGCAGAGGGAGGCGGAGGGAAAATAAAATCATAGGAACATCAAAACCGTCAAGTGAGAACAATAAGCATTGTGATTGCTCAAACAAAATTGCCAAATTTTTCGCCTACTTGGCGACAAAACTTGGCGACCAAAAGACTGGCGATATATCGCCAAGTGTCCGCCAAAATATAACACCGCTTGAGTATACATCGAAACTAACAATGATTTCCCCTCAAAAAAGGGCGAAAGATTCCTTTAGAAACAGCCGAATGCAACCAAAAAGAGAGGTGCCCAACTAGACTCCCACTAGGAGTCTACGTACAAAATTTCAACTTTCTAGGACATACCGTTCTTGAGTTATGCAACATACATACGGACGTCACGAGAAAAGTCTTTGTAATTAACTCGGGGAACGTCAAATGGATATTTCGTGTGACTATACATTCTAAGGCACTTATCCGGGGGGGGGGGGGGCGGAGGGTTGGGTTGAAAAAAAAAACTCAACATTAATTCGGGGATGAGCAAAATAGAAATTAAGGCCGAATTTTGAGTGAAAATTTTTTCGCGAATACAATTTTTACTTTTTTGTAAAAGGAAGTAAAAAGAAAATGTGTACACGAATTTAGTTTTTTTTAATGTAATAAAAACCTTCATTAAACACAGCTTTAAAACAATTGCAAATATTTGCCAATAATTTTTCTTGTAGTATGAGTTAATATAATTATGATTATCCTCTCATTAGCATAATACAAGAGAATAATGATTATGTATTAGCTTAGAGAGTATTCACCCCTTTTTTTCTCCTTCAATTATTTGACACGGACAAAGAAAAGCATTAATTCATTTCATTCTGAAATAGTGAACACGAAAGATGTGACAATGCTTGTGCAACACAAAAGACAACGAATCGAAAAATAGATAACTTTTTATTTGAAAAATATTAGGAATTGTTCTCTGTTCCAGAAGAAAATTTACTCATGAATAAATTTATTTTCAATTGAAGCTGAAATTTTATTCTTTATGACGGGCAGTTGTGACATTTACTTGAATTACATTTGGTGCATTTCATTTTCCTTTATGTTTTGGGTTTTTCCGCAGAAGTTTTATAAAATGTGAGAATTGGACTGCACAAAATATAGCTAAATTTAGTGTTTATACAAGGTTATTTTTAATCAAAACATAATTACAAACATTTTTCGTTTGAAAAGCTTGTAATTTTCATTTGTATTAATTAAAAAAGTTGACTTTGATCAATCATTTTGAAAACAAAATAAAAATCAGCGTGTTGAGCATGAGTAACAGTCTGTTAACGTGAAAGGTCTGAGGAAAATCAAGTTGATCAGCAGTGTTCAAGCTTTTTCGACTCGAGGTCCGCACCTGTATTAAGTTGGTTCTCATGGGTCAAATAAAATACACATAATTTGTAAAATATCTAAAAAATTTCTAAATAACCTAAGACCACGTGGAAAAGAGAAGAAAGCTGCAAATATAGAATCATTATGCTTAGTCTATTGCTTGTTGAATTAATACGAAGCAGGCATCTAGTTTCAAAAACCACTGTCTGAATAATTGGGCCAAATTTTGTAACATTGTTGCTATTCGTGGTTTTCAATTTTTAATATTGAAAAAAAAACGGCGATCTTTTTTTCAATAGTCGACTTTGCGGTCCTGAAGTGGCCCGTGCGCGGTAGGGCCAATGTAGTGGATCATTCATTGTCCATGTGTTGATAAATCAAAGCATCGGTAAACTGGTGGGATCGGCACCTTTCCGGAATTAAGAGCCAATTTTATACCTGCCAGCTCTTGGTTTTTCCGAGAGATTCCTGGATTTTGATCATTTCTCTTGGTTGTGTATATGATGTAAGGAACATTTGGTTCGTCTTAATCATTTGCTCGATTTTTTCCCAGTAGATGTTGGTAGGTATGCAATTTTTCTCGACGTGTTATTTTTTTTTTAAGAGCTAGATATTAACTATGTAAACAAGGGAATATGGGCAAAGTGAAGTGGTGAACTCGATTCTGTGTTTCGCGCCACCTATCTGGTAATATTTTAACTATGTAGTAAGACATGTAGTCCCCTCCAGTGAGGAGGAAGTTACATCTGAAGATCAAAGCATATGATAATGTGAGAGTTTTCAAAATTTGCTACTTTTACTGTAATATTTTGTTGTAAGTCAAGAATTAGTTTTGTATAAAAAAAATTATAAAGTTCTTGCTATTGTCTGCTTTCTCTAGCCAAGACCAAGCGCCAATTTGCGCATGCGTCAGGTCTGCTCTGATTTTATCGAAATAGGGCGGGAAACCTGGCAGTTAAAGGTGCAAAATAATGTGTTCAGCAGTTCTTCCAAAGAAGCGTCGAAAAAGACATATAGCAAGTGCGAGCGGAAAATGTCCATCCTTTCAACCTATCGCCCCTTTTTAAAATTGAATCTGTCCTGAGTGCTAGTCCTTGCTTTCGAGAACGTACAATATTAACATTTTAAATATGAATTGAGGCCTACTAATATTCGGTGCACTATTTGTTTACAATTCAGTTTTTTTGTATTTTAAATTATTTGTACAATTATTACTCAAGTGCGTGCGAGGCAAAGGGGATGGGTCAAAGTTAAATAGTTTTTTTCGTATACTAATTCAACATTTTGTTAAATCAATTTCGAGTTCGTGTACTTATCAATTCTTTTACATTCCTTCATTAAATAATGTTAAATATTATATATATTATATATATGAAATCATAATTCATTTATTTATGATTTCATTCACTTTATTTACTCTGCTCTCTCATACATTGATTAATTATTTAATTTATTGGTTTATTGCTTCGTTCTCCTTTTATTTAGTTATTCATTCTTCCATTTACTCATTCACTTGAGGCAGTGAGAAGCAAAGGGTTGCAAGTGAACATTTTTAAGTTTTCAGTAAAACGGGTTTAAAGATCAGATCCTAGGTTAGCTTTCATTAAATTTTTTTTTCTAAATCGAATTGTGCACCGGAACCCGCCAGGGCTACTAGTAATATATCTTGCCCCAAGATAGAGGAGGGGTCCACCTACCATTTGTACTGTTAATCTCCAAATTTTTAATTTGCCACTTGCATCCCTTCTCGCTGCCTCATTTGATTAAAAAAAAATATTATCGAATAGAAACAATTTCATTTAAAAAATATTATTTTTCACTTTGCCCCATGGAAAACTTTGCTGCCAAAAATGGAAAGTAGTGTTTCATTGCAAGTTTTATTGGAAAATATATTGTTCTTCCTTCTTTCTCCTTCTCTAGAAATAAACCTAAGACTGTTCTCTCTTTATATACTGTATTTTACAAAAAAAAAAAAAAAAATCCAACTTCTTCTTTTGAAACAGATAAATTATCTTTACTATTTCACTTTGCCCCCACAAACCTCAACATGTAATGCTAATATCAGAAGAAAAAAAAATATATAGCACGCTCGTAAATGAATCTCTCATGTTCGAGGATTTTTCCCATCGTAATACGAATTTCGTCTTTTAACTTTCTCTTATCAACTCTTTTTTCGCTTGATCAAAAACTCATACCGAAATCTCACGAAAAATTCGTCAATCTGACGAAAAGTTGACTCGGAGCATTTTCCACGATGCCATTTTGGGAAATACGACGGGAATGTTGTGAGATTTTTGCCAGACGTTTCTGAGCGTGGGCGATTGTCACGGATCCCTATTTGCATCTCATGTACTTCCAACTTTTTCTTTCATTGACATGAACCCCTGGGGGTCCTTGTGAACCACTTTGGAAGCCACTGGTACAAAAGAATAATAAAATAAAAAAGTGAAACTACTCACAATTTACTCAATGTTATGGTCACATGTAATACTTACATGATAAATATTTTCGACATTAGTTCAGGGAACTAGAAGATTCAGTAGACTAAGGATGCTTTTAAAATCGAAGTGGCTATGTTTGAATCGTTGAGATCAAACACCTTTTCAGTCACAAAAATTCGAACATTCGTTTTTCGTGGAAACAAGCTATGGGAGGCAAGATGCGTGTTAAGTGCAAAAACCACGACACTCAGGTTACTAGTTCGAAAGATACTGGACCTTTCTTTTGAACGGACAGAACGTTTTGAACGTTTTTGGTACCCATTTAGCAACCGACACTCAACTTTTGTAATAACCTTCCATTGTCGTTGTTATTTTGTAATTTTTTTTCTATGTATGGTTTAAAATAGTCTTAATTTTTTGAATTCTTGTGTTGTAATGGTAAACCAACCGTTACTTTATTTCTGAAGAAATAATGAACAACAAATATTATAAACTTTGATTGTATTAGAAGTTTTTTTTCCCCAAGCCTAAAAACCAATTGAGTGCAAAAACAGCGTAAGTCCAAATTACATTTTAAATTTTTCTGACCCCGATTTTAATAGCAACTATATAATTTTTTGCGTGACAATAACACAAATGCATGCTATGACGGAGGGAAAAAGTGTTCGATTATTTGAAAATTTGAGGAATTTTTCGTGTTTAATTTGCAGACGAAACCAAATGAAAAAGCTTGTACAATAAAGCTGAAGTACAATAGATCAGAGCTTCTCAACCTTTTTTACTTTGCGGCACACTTGATAGTTGGCTCAATCCTTGCGGCACACTACACCAAACTTCATATGTCGATATGGACAGTGCTTTCATCATTCTCTAGTCAAAGCAAGGAAGAGAAAACACCAGCACTTTAAAAAAAAAAATGATGTAACAATTAATCATTTAAATCTTTTAAATACTTTAGTTTCCTTAGAAATTGATTAAACGTTCATGAATTTTAGCGCTTACAATGGCCAGCAAGTCCCAAACGTTCACTTTAACACGAATGTGACATTAATGTCTTGAGAGAAAGTGGTCCTTTTTATTCGACTCTATGTTGGAGAGAGAGAAAGTTTTTTAATCGAGGATCTAAATATGATATTTTGTTGTTCTTGAAAAGTACAATGCTAAGAGCCCCACGTGGTTCATATTGGGAATCTAATTCATTGGCCAGTGAGTATATTCACTGGTGTGCAAAAATTAAGGACGAAGTCGAAAAATTAGCATATCAGCTGAACGAAGAGGCAGAGTGGACAGAAAGACCAATCAGGAGATTAAGTAAGGTGATGTACGGTAGCACATGCGCAGATATGCAGGCAGACGTAATGGGGGAGTGTCTGAGTAGTATAAAGCATGTTGTCGGTGTAAGATCAGTATTTCTGGCAAAGAGATTGCACGCTGTATAGCAGTTAAAATCACACCGAGTTGCTGCCTCAGCGAGAAATGGCGAATAATGAATCTGATAGACGACATCTGGATGCTTTTACCCGAGGTCGAATCATTGGGAAGTTGGAGGAAGGCCGCAGTGTGAAAAGTGTGGCGGAAAGAGTTCGGAATTGCTCACAGCATCGTTTCACGACTTTGGAGACAATTTCAAACTACAAGAACAGCTATCCGGGGGTTCAGTAGTGGTCGTCCACGAGGAACCACACCCGCAGATGACCGGTATATTGTCTTACAGGGCTGAAGAAACAGGCGGCAGACAGCGGGAGAAATCGCTAGACACACGACACAGGCGACTGGACGACCGATATCGCGTTTTACCGTGGCCAGAAGACTGCACGGTGGTGGTCTGTTTGCACGACGCCCTCTACAGTGTGTGCCTCTAATGCCTGCCCATCGGAGAAGGCGTTCTCTGGTGCCGGGAACACCGGAATTGGAGAGACAATGAATGGGGACGAGTACTCTTTACAGATGAGAGTAGATTCAGTCTGAGTAGCGATTCTCATCGCATACTCATCTGGAGAGAGCGGGGAAGCCGCAATCATCCCTCGAACATCACTGAAAGGGACAGGTATGGAGGTCGCGGCGTTCTCGTTTGGGAAGGAATCATGCTTGGTAGTCGTACAGACGTTCACATCTTCGACGCAGGTTCAGTCAACGGACCCGTTATTGTAACGAGATTCTTCTTCCATATGTTCGTCTTTTTAGAGGCGCTATGGGTCCGCAGTTCCTTTTCATGGACGACAATGCACCATGTCATCGCACAGTAGCTGCCGAACAGCTCTTAGAGAGTGAGGATATTGAACGTATGGATTGGCCGGCACAATCTCCGGATCTCAGTCCCATCGAGCCTGTATGGGATTTTCTAGGCAGACGCTTGGCAGCTCGTACCTTACCACCAGTAACGATTCGGGAGCTTCGATTGGCGCTGCAAGACGAATGGGCAGCAGTGCCTCAACAACTCATTGACACCCTCATTCTCAGCACAGGCAGCCGCTGTGAAACCTGCCTAGCAGTCGGGGGAGATCATATCCCCCACTAAAGACAGGATGTTTCTTGCTGGACACCCATCACAGGGATGTTTCAGCCTTCAGTCGCATTGCGCTCCATGCTACTTTTTCAATAAAGCTTCTTTTTATCCCTCTGATTTCTCTTTTAGTAAGTGTTGCTTACATTACACATGTCCTTACGTATTGGGGATCTTACGGTATTAAATGTGTTGATTTGGAAAGCTTTTATACAAAGTTATATTGAAAAAACCGTCTCGTCCTTAATTTTTGCACACCAGTGTATGTTCATTAAAATTGTTAGAGTAACAGCTCGTAAATAACGTCATCAGGGATTGTTAGGTACCCTTTTTATTAACAGCCAATATTTATCGAAAAGCACTTCGCTACACCCCAGTTTTAAGGAGCAGTCGCTCCTGAGATCTATATTAATTTTTTCTCATGCCTTCAAAGAAATTTGCTGATGCTTCAACGGATCACGAACCCAGTCATATTGTTCTACTGCAGTGAACTACAAGCAGTGCTCAAAGTTTGTTCAAAATCATTGCCAAGCGTTCTGCCACCGCATTCAATAGCTTTTCTTTCAGAATGTTTGTATCTGGTCTGTTTGAGCGTGTCCAGTGAATCACGATCTAAATCTTCTCTCCACAGCTGAATTTTTGATTTTAGCTCATTTAGCTTGCCCATACAAAAAACAATCTCACCGCGTCCTCGAATTCTTCTATTTAGTTATTTGAGACTTTTAAAAATATCACCCAAGTACTCTCAGGCAAGTGTTTTCCCAGACATAATTTATCTTGTAACAAATTGGTATGTTTCGTTTGTCGTGAATTATCAGAAATGTGTACCTGGTCTCCTCAACTCAAAAATTTTTGGCTCGACCTTTTTTCTCAACCGAAGCACCATGTGAAGAAGCAGAGTGGTGATCTGCCCCCACGTATACAGAAAGTACAATCCAAATGTGAGAATTAAGTCGTCTAGGCGATTTTTACGGCTTCAAGCACGGCCGACTTCAGCTGATCTAGCATGTGGTTTGACAGGAGAGTTTCACGATGGAGAAAACTGATTTGAACACTTGGATTTTGACTTTTTGCATTCAACACATGGACCCTTTGACATTTTTCATCATTGCAACATAATGGATCTTGAATGTCGTCCTCATAAACAGGATTAGCGCGCCTTCTATGTCTGTTGATTCATCAACATTAAATAAAATTTTCGTGGCTATTGTAGATTATAAACCAATGTTTTTTAATGTCATCCATCATGTTTCTATTTCGTCACTTGAAAACATCGTCTAGAATTGGTACTCTGACCGCCATCTCATTCATTGCATCGGAACCTATCTTCCCCAGTACGATTTCTTTACAAGCAGGTAAAATAAACTTTTTACCGTCATCATGCCATTTTCAATGCAAGATGGCAATTAATTAAACTAGCAACATTATATCTGATCTCTGGCGCAGTTAAATTGCATCACTGTTTTTCCTTTTTCTACAACTCTGAAAACAACGCGGCATACCAAGGACCTTGTCGCGCACACCAGTATGCCGAAGCACACCGGTTGAGAAGCACTGCAATAGATGACAAAAGCAAAAAAATTAAAGTTTTGCAGCTTGTTGGAACTGGAATTAGAGAATTTCAGTTGCAGAACATTGTCCCAATGTTTTGTGCTCATGTTGATTAATTCATGATGTTTATGCAAATTAACCTTTTTCAAATACAGTAACTTTTTGTTTCAACAGTGGGTTTTCAATGTATAAAATTGCCGGTGTTGAGGCTGTCAGGGTTTGTTTTTTCTGGGCATGCGCGTGTAACCTTAATAAAATGTTTTGCCCAGTTATTAATAAATATTGTTCTTGTTTTAACTTTGTCCTGTCTCTCGTCCTTAACTAAGTTCAGTTGAAGTATGTTGAAGTGAGAATTGGACATTGGTTAAATGTCCGGTACCTGCAACCTATATGTTTAAATTTAACACAGCTACTGCGTTTTACCTTTCAACGGCAGTTTTAAATTTGTGTTGACAAGAAAATGAAAAAGAAAAGATGAAAAAATTCAGTAACACAACGTGTTGTTTAAGTATACAATTGTATATGAAAATTTTATCTGCACATTTTCCGAACTTTAATTTGTTTTCCGTGTGTAGGTATAAAACGCCTTAAAAGAATAATCAATCAACTCTGTAGCAGTGTTGAACAGCTGAGGTTATTCGATTTTCATGCGTTAAAGTAGCTGAAATATTCTAAAGAGAAAAGGGCGTTGTGTCCCCAGGTGATATATCACAGGGGGGCAAAGCTAGGAGTACTAGTAATATCTGTATTTAAACAAGCTGTATGGTTTACGTTTGATTGCTTAAGATTACAAAGAAATGTTTTCTGTTTCTTGAATGATATGCCCAAGTTTACTGTAACTATTTTTATTTTTTCTAGGAAGCATAGCAGTGGTGATTTGCATAGCAGATTAAAAACGAGAAAAATTCTCGGTGTCGGTGAAACAGACAATGGAGATATTCACAGATCAAAGGTAAAATATGTTCAACATTTCAGTTTTGCGGCAGTAATATTGTTTTGTCATACTAGAGGGTTTCTATGACTCAAGTCTTTGTTTTACTAAAAGTCAAATCTTGTAAACAATTACGATAGTTTAATACGAACTTTTTAATAGAGGTGAGTATGGCAAAATGGACCACATTAAGGGAAATTGTTGACCCGGAGAAAAAACTCAAAGTGCTGCATAAAATGCCCCAGAAATCAGGCAAAATTATACTTTAAAAAAATCTTGGTTTTTTTCTAAATTTTTCTTTGTAATGAGAAAGAAAAAAGAAGAAAAAAGTGCTTACAAATTTTCCGTTTTAGGCTCATTCTTTCTGAAGAACTGATTACAAAAATTTTAAAGGTGTAGTTATAAATTATCAAAGGCTACATGATAGCTCAAATAATTTGAAAATTTTCGATCATCAACACAACCCAAATTTTTTTAGAAAATATCTCTATTTGCTCTGTAATTATTTAAAGAATTTGGACACTTCAATTATGTCATTTTTCTGCCGTTAATAATAAAATTCTTCTCGTGAGTTGGATGAAAGATGTCTGGAGACTAATAAAATCCAAATGTTCCATCACGCTGCTAAAACCCCTTAGAATAAATTAATTTGGTCCCTTTCTTTTTCGGAAATATTTCGATAATTGAAACATTTGACGAGTTCTTCAACTGTCGTCAAGGGTTTAGATACCTTAAAATAGGCTTCTTAGCATCAATTTTCTACCAGTTTTAAGCCAACAAGCTTCAATTCAGGATGATTCCCGGCACAATCCAAAACTTTCATTCCAGACGCTTTTATGTAGGACTGCACCTGCAAAGGAAATTTGGAGAAAATTGATTTTCCAATGTTTGTTATGCTTTGGCAATGAAAACTTGTAAATTAGGTAATAAAATCATTTATGAACAAGTTGCATTGTATAGACAGCGTGAAGAGTTCTGCTGAAAAATAAAACTTCCAGTTGAATTCAAATAATCAATCATTGGACGCTGAAAACTTACAACTGGAACAGCAAAATACATCAATTTATACCAAGATCTTGGGAGAGTGTAAAAAACCAGCTGTTAAGTATCGTTTGAAAAATTGTAGGAAGTTGCGATTTTAGACAAAATTTCTAATTAATTTTTTCTTTCATATAGCGAAATTGGTACACATGTTCCAAATTATTCATGAAAGGTTTTGATGACTAGTTAACAAGTTTTAAACTTCTAAAAAATAATTGTTTTAAAAAGAATCTTACAAAATAATTTTTTGCTGGGAACAAGGTTATGGTTTTCAGAATATCAGTGGAGAACGATTAAGTATCCCTTTTTGCAAGTTAGGAAAAGATTGTGTGTCTTTCTGCTCATATAAATTGCCAAAGAACATACATTTGTATACCAGTAATCAATTACATGGGCCTTAATTTTACTCGTAATGTAAACCAAATGGCTTCTTCTGATCGTCACGATGCATTTCATATAACTCCCGCACTTAGAGATGTTGATACTGTGATTCCGTTGAAACAAATTGTGTGTATTTATATTAATTTTCTAATTATTTTTGTCAAATTAAAAAAATAGATTAAAATACTAACTAATTCCGTTTTACTGCTAATTTTCCTGCCAAATGCTAGATGCTTTTTTTGTGTGCTAAATCTGAAATTTTGATGCCAAATCTAGCATTAAAAATGCTAATGTGGCAACAATGATTTCACTTAATGTTTACATAACTCGTTAAACTTCTCTACTATAGTCTAATGTTTTATTGATTGTCCTGTAACATAAATGAGAAACTGAAGGTATTATTAGCAGATCAATCACAATTTTTAGTTTTAATATTTACCAAGTATTGTTCTATCGTTACTCGTCGCCTCTGTTGCTTTCGATAATACAGTAGACCCTTGTTTTACGCGGAGGTTACGTTCCACGGAGATGCCGCGTAAATCGAAACCACGTAAATTGAGACCTAATACTAGTGTTAAAATAAGGGTTTGGTTTTGTAGATATTAAAATACTTCATTCTAGTGATGACTAGTTGTATAGTAATAAGTTTAATGTGTACTTATATCGACTTTTATGCACAACACGCATACAGAGAACATGAATTAATTTCATGTTTTCTGTATGCGTTTATAAAGAGGAGCTGGCTATGATAGTCTTTTGGCAGTCATTAAAATTTTTTATCTGTAATTCCTTGCAGAGCATTAAGGCCTCCATTTCCATGATAGAATCTTCCTTCACAAACAAATGAGAAGAATCATTTCTATGGTCTAGGAATGGCTCAAAACTTTCAATGTGAACATTTTTGGTTCTGTTTCACCAATGTCGGTATCCGCGTTGGTTTTGTCCTCCTTTGCCACTCTTAAAAGCTCTTCTTCCAGTCAGTTCTGAACTGCGTGAGTTTAATAACTTTTCTTCTGGAAAGAGCTCTGGAACCAATCGCATAAAATGTCTCCAGGGGCACAAGCTCGATTATTAGCAATCCAAAATGCAGTCTATTACGTGTAATCTGCAATCTTTAGGAGTTTGGATTTTGAAAGAGGGGAAAATTTTATCTGTTTGCATTGTCGCATCTGCGTCAAACCGAAACTCATCCGCGTAAAATAAAATAAAAGTGTCAAATCTTAAACTGCATATAGTCGAAACTGCGTAAAATAAACCCGCTTAAAACGAGGGTCTACTGTGCAGCAATTCTTTTTCAAGTCTCCTTACTTTCTTTTGGAAAAAAAAATGATTCGTTTCACTCATTTATAGTTCAATCTTGGATGAAAACAAATCGATAAACATTGTTTTTCCCTTTTGCTTTACTGGGTTTAATTAATAGAGCAAGAACGGCAATCGGTTTAATTGCAAATTTTTTCTGAAGCAGAAAGTCAGATTGTTGTTATAACTTCATTTAATCTCCACAAATAAGGCCCATTTGTTCATTATTTAAACTTTTTAGTTGCATTTTCTTCAGCTATCGTTCTTTTTTAATCTACGGCTCCTCAAAAAATAACAAATAAATAACACTGGCCAACACACATTTTGGTGCCGGGGCATTAGTTTTCGCCTGGGAGCTCGAGTTTCTGAAATATAACATTTTAGTGAAATATACGTTACACTATTTACAGTTAAATCCATGGATCAATTATATATACTAAACACTGATTTTTTATTATCAAATTTAAAAATTATTTGTATATAATAATACATACATATAAATACAATATACTAATTACATACGATAAAATAATGACATATTACCAAGATAGAGGAAAAAATCATTGATGAAACCAACACTGAACACTTCCGAAGCCTTTTTTTCGTGACATTCTTGAATGTTTATAATGAACAAAGAAAGAGGGAAAAGTACTCAATGAAACTAACTACTCACTGAACGCTTTGGAAGCATCTTTTCCATCACATTCCTGAATATATTATGGGTCAATCCCTTTTTAAATTCCAGCAGTAATCTGCCATCAAGTACGTATCCCATCTTCCTTGGTAGCGGTCCTCCAGAGTTTTAATATCCTGGTGAAATCTTTCACCTGTTTCCTCAGAGGTGTCTCCTAAATTGTCAGGAAAACGGTCTAAGTTGGCTGTGTAAATAGTGCACCTTAATGCTCAAGTTACACCCGAGGGATTTGAAACTGTTAGCATCTCGTTTACCAGTTCAACATAGTTTTCAGCTTTGCGTTTGCAAAGAAAATTTCTGAAATGAAGCAACAAATGAAGACCAGGCTTTTCGCTCAGCCTAATTTATCGAATTTACGAAGGCAGGATCCTTAACGAGTTGTCTTATTTGTGGGCCATCAAATATCCCTGCTTTAATTTTTTCCGTACTCAACCGAGGCATTTTTCCCCCCTATATATGCAAAGCAAGATCCGTTCTTATTAAGAGCCTTTACAAATTGCTTCATAAGGCCCAGTTTGATATGCAGTGAAGGAAAGATGATTTTCTCTCGTGCAACCAAGGGGTCGTTAATGACATTCTTTCCCCAACGTCCATATTTTCTCTTTGAGGCCACTCTTTTCTGACCCAGTGGTGTGTTTTGTCTTTGCTATCCCAAAGGCATAGGAAGCAAGGATATTTGGTGTGGCGCCTATTTTCAAGTTCACACAAATCACCCATTCATGTTCATGATACTTTATCTTCTCTTAGACCAAACCTATGCTGTTAGATTCTTCTTTTATTTTCGTTGAGTGAGCAATTGGTATGGAATTTAATTTGTTCCCATTGTGTAGAAGGGCTCATTTCAAACTTCGCTTTGAGCTGTCAATAAATAGGCACCAATCATCTGGAAAATATTCAGGAAGAAACATTGTTTCCAGGAGTACTTATAATTTCGTGACAAAATTCAAGATTGTCTTCTTGAGAGAAGGGTAGCAATCCCTTTTCTCATGTACGGTAAAAGGAGATTTTGGTTAATTGTTCCAGTAAATGTTTGTCGTTCAACCTGGATGCCAGTATTTCAGCAGCTTCATTTTACTGGTTGAGATCTCTGGTGAGGTCATTTAACTCATCCTGGTTGAAACGTTGAGGAATTGATAATATGCCCTCATAATCACTGTCACCTTCATTAGTATCAGAAGGGTGATCAGATGATCACTGATCTAAAAAAGTAGAGCTGATAGAGAAAAACAGATTTCATATTTAGATTCAGCGGCCCAAATATAGCTTAAATTAGCTATAAAATCCTAGGCACCAAAAAAAATTTTTTTTTTTGTTTGCCTGTGTAATCAAATGGAGCGTTTGAAAGAGACAAAATGATATAAAATGTAAGTGTTCTTGCTTAACTTCATTGAAAATATTCTTTGAATTACATTCGTTGATTAAAAGAGCAAAACCCCGACCCCTCCCCACCTTACGAAATTTCCCTTTTTCCAGTATTTCACTTTTTTCCCCCCATCAGGTCTTAGTTTTTCCGTTTACTAATAAGTAGAAAATCGCCCGTCAAGATATGACGGGTGAAAATTGCTTCTACATTAGAACGAAGCAATTGCCTGAAGGGTAATATTTTGATAACTGACATTTTAACCTTAACTCCAGAGGATTTAAACTCCAGTAGATAGCGTGCATTGTTGACCATTTTTTTTTTTTTTTTGTTTCTTCATTCCCCTGAAATGACATAGCCTTACCAGAAAAACAGTTAAGTTACCGGATACAGTTCAGCGTTGTAATAAGACCTTTCCCGGCAATATAATCATCGCCAAAACATATTATCAAATTATCATGCCATGGCTCGAGTTTCAGTTTTGATGACGTCAGAAGCGTCACTCGATCACTGGCTTATATATATATATATATATATATATATATATATATATATATATGTATGTTAATTTAATCCAGATGGAAAGTTTGTTATTCATTAGACTCCCGTATTTTGCATTTTCCCAGAAAGTAAAGAAATTAAAAGGTTTTAAAATAAGCAATGTTTGTTTCCTTTTGCGTATTTTAAGATAATCCACACTGTTTAAATTTAATCTAAAAACAAAAATGCTACTGCTCAATTCGTAGCCGAACTTATGGACTTTTCTTCCGCCGATGAAGACGAACAAGGAGTAGCGTAAGCGCAGTCCGCCCCTTCTTTCAATGTTGCGTTTCAGAACTTACAAATTTCTTCCTCATAAAGAATAGGAAAAAACTTGCAAAGTAATTCAATTCAGGAAGGTGCTGCATTTGCTGAACTCATTAACTAAATGAGCTGATGTGTGATCACATGACTTCCTTTTACTCAAATTTAATGATAATAGTGCCTCGGAGTAAGCAAAGAAACACTTTAAAAATTTTCGCCCCATGTTTTTTGCGAACCGAAGCAAAGAAAACGTTTTATACAGATACATTTTTCCAATATTGGCAATTTTAATGTGATTCAATGGTGAACTCTCTAAATATGGTCAAATTAAAACCATATTAAAAAAAAAAAAAAAAAACCGCCAAATCTGTTGCCAAGTTGGCCATAAAACTTGGCGACCAAAAGCTTGGCGATATACTACCAAATGTTTGCCAATTACTTGAGTTTGCATTGAAATTAACAATGACTTTACCCCAAAAAGGTGTGAAAGACCCCTTTGGAACATCCGAATGCAACCAAAAGGTTGAAGTGTAGAACTAGATCCCTACTAGGAGTGTACGTACCAAATTGCAACTTTCTAGTACATACCGATTTTGAGTTATGCGAGATACATACGTACTTACACTCATACGCACATACATACGTGCATACGCACGTCACAAGAAAACTCGTTGTAATTAACTCGGGATCGTCAAAAAGGATACTTCGGGTGTCTTTACGTTTTTAGGCATATATCCACGTGCTGTCGGGTTGAAAAGAAAACTCAATATACATTCGGAGGCGAGCAAAATCGAAATTAAGGCCAATTTTTGAGTGAAATTTTTTTTGCGATTACAATACTTCCTTTATTGTAAAAGGAAGTAAAAACCACCCACTTTATTGCGGACTATTTTCAACCTCAAAACCCGGATTCGCAACTAAATTTCTTAAAATGATCTAAAATGATGTATTTAATAATATTCTTTTCGTAAAATATAGGTATTATACCTTTTTAAAAAGTCCTCTTTACCACCTGTACTTTTTTCTATTTTATTTTTTGTTCTATGTATTTTCCGTATTTTACTTTTCTTTCTCAACCCAGTACCTCGAGAAACGGGGTTTCGCTGTATTTTAAACATGTTTAATGCTGTTAAATTTTTATGAGAGCTTTTTTTTTCATTATTACGATGCTTTGATTTTTATGAACCAAAGTTTGTGTTCTCTTTTAGATTAGCCAGTTACTCGGACACAACGAGCACCTGTACGTGAAATTTCCTCGCGGGTTTTGGTTGTGGCACCTGTCAATGGCACTAGCGTTCACTTTGCTGGGTTTCAAAGTAAGGCTTCATTTATTTATTCTTATTACATTTGGTGAGTCTTTGTTGCGTTAAAATCTTCCGTATATTATATTGCAAATACGTTTTTTACTGGGGGAAAAAGTCCAGGAAATATGTAGTAAAGAGAACCTACAGGTTGCAGCAAAAAATTCGGACAAAGTTTGCATCATCGAATGGAAGAAAACTAATTTATTTTTAATGAAGTTTTTTTCTTTATTTTTCTCTCTCACTTTATTAGAAAATTATTTACAATATATAAGATTGTTTTTCGGTTTTCTTACAATTTTAAGTAAAAGACGTGATATTTCAAAGTTGTTTAACCTAGGAGAGCGATAGTTCGTTTTACTCGTTATGCCTCGGCAAAATGTATTTGCATTATGTCGTTTCAAGTGACTTGGAAATGATAGTCGACATCCAAGAAGTGTACAAAAACGAACAGTGAACATTTCCGTTAATCGTCAGGCCATCCAAAAGTGAGTTCTATGAAAGCCTTGGGTTTCCACGAGAGAAGTCGTCCGTGAGACAGGAATTTATTTTTGCCCTTAGTCACACTTATCGGTCACAGAGCTCGAACAGAAGCTTTACGAATTCCAAAAAGTTCAGCCTTTTGCTGAAGAAAACAAATTTGTATGACTCCAAAGATGACAGAAACGTTTGAGATGGGCCGCAAGTCCGTGCTGGAAGAGATACATTTTACTGATTTACCGTTCAACCAACTTATAACAGCCACAACGATAGGTTTTGGTCTGCAGACACTCCAAGCAACTTGGAAAATGTTAAACAGTGCCAAAATTCGAAGGCAGACTTGATCTGTGATGGAATCAGCACAAGCGACAAAAAATCTGTTTTGTTCTCTTGGTGGATGAGGGTCGTAAAATGAATCAAAATGTGTACCAGAAGGACGTTTTAGAAGCTGTTGTACTTCTGTGTTCCTAAGAGCACTTCAGCAATGTAGACTCCAGTTGAAGACTCTACACCAGTTCATATGACCAAAAAGACAAGATTGGTACAAGGCGCATTGTTTTTGACTCGATATTATCTGCAAAGTGGACGCTCTACTCACTAGACCTCAATCCAATTTATTACACTGAAAGGCCTATTTTAGAGTCAAAGGTCTACCCTAAACTACCCAAAAGTTTAGACTCTCTAAACCAATCGCTTTAGAGGGAATAGGATTAATTATACGTAAAAGACTTGCGGCCATTGAATGAAAATTTCAATAAGCAGTTGCACGTCTGTATCACTGCAAAAGGTGGCCAGTTAGAAACTAATTAAATTTATTGATTTTTTAAGATCTACTCATTATTATTTGTGTTTCGTTGATTTATCTATTTCTAATAAAGTTACATGAAAAAATGCTTGTCTGGGTTTTTTGCCGCACCTTGTAGAAGATTTTGTGAATTAAAAAAGAAACCGCCCACTAGGTCGCAACGAAAATATCAAGCTTCACTATACTCTGTTCATGAGAAAAGATGGACCGGAAGGAAACAAAGGTGTTGCCAGAAGGTTCTTCACTTTTGGGTGTTTATCTGCAGTAAAATGAGTAACTCAATATACATCGTTTGATTGCTGCTCACTTGGTCACGTGGTTGACTCTGCCAAATACCTTTTTTCTTTATTTATTTCAAGTTTTTATTCATGTCGTCGGCATTCAGGCAAAAGTTGCAATGTGCTAATTTCCAGTTTTGAGACATTATTCAATTTAAATTTTTTAATAGCTGTGAAAAATGACAAAAGTCATTTAAAAAATCCCCCAACTCTTACAGTATATTTCTTAATGTAAATCTTTAACTGTATAATTGGTTTGTATCCTAAAATAAGTAATTGTTAAGTCTCAAGTGATACCAAACCTACAGCGCCAGCGAAGGTGACCCATTTGGTTCAATGTTACAAATCGAAAACCAAGATTAGTTTGTGTCAGAAGCCTGGTGCCTAGCAAACAGAAGTTTGTATTTAGAAAACAGATGCAATTATTAAAATACTCATTCAGTAATAATATAAACAGCTCTTGGTTAGTAATTTTCTTTCCTTTTCCTTGATTTCAAATGCTAAACTTTATAATTTGTAATATCAGTTTAAATATGTAACAATTTTTGAAAATCTTTGCAGAATATGTTCTTTCCTGGAGAATCCTCAGCAGAATCTCAAACTGAAGAAACTTCTAACACTACTGAAGATGGTGATTTGTCCACAAGACTTTATGGTTCTATGTTGCTTGGTAACTTATATGTTTCGCTTTTTTGTTCTGTCAGTCACTAAAATAAATCTAATAATTGATGAATATCATATTTTTACGCTGATTATTTTTATCTACGTTGCGTTACTTCTTTAAAAGATGCAATTTGGTGGTTTGTATAGTAAAATATGTCTGAACTAAGCGAGGACTTGAAACTAGAGATGGCACGAAGCGCAGTTTAGCCGACGCGCCCAATACCGAAGCTTCGATTGCTGTACATACATATTAAGCTTTTTAGTATTGAAGGCATAATACATGTATATAGTGTGATGTTATTGTTCATATATTTTTATATACTTAGTGTCATACAGCAATTTTAGCTTATTGTCTCTTCTTTTAACTAATTTCACTAATAGAAGTGGTAGGGGAATGTGAGGCATAGTGAAATAGCGGGGCAAAGTGGAATGGTGAAGTATTTACTCTACTTTTAGCTCCTCCTACTTGGCAATATTTTAACTATGTAATAATGCAAGTAGTATATTCCAGTCAAGAGAAAAAGTTACCTCAAACATCAAACAATATGATAATACAAGAAATTTTCAAAAAATGTCATATTGTAATATTTTGATAAAAGTGAAAAATTATTTTTGTTATTATTAAATGGTAAAATTCTTGTCAATATTATTTTAAGTAGTAATCAAGATCTACTAATATTCCATGCAGTATTATATTATTTAATATTAAGTTTAATTGTATTTTGAATCAGGGATGTTCGTGATCCGAAATTTCCGAACATTATGCGTTGCCGTTTCCGAAAATTTTAGGTTGACAACGCATTCTAAAACTGAAAAATTATTTTTAAAAATTTGTTTTAAGTTTTTATTTTTTCCAATGATTTTAATGGTTTTTGTAGGTATATTTGATGAGTTTTTACTGGCGGGACGGGGAGGGGTTCCTTATAGGTTTCTGAAAGTTTCACGTTGGCTTTCAAAAGTTTTACTTCAGTCCACTATCACCCCTGATTTTGAATGCTTTGTACAATTAGTAAAGTGCATTTGGGGACAAAGTGAAATAGTTAGTTTCGTTTATTTATTCAATTCTTTATTAAATCACTTACGTATTAAATCTCTCTTACGTGTTCATTTATTAATTTTATTTTCATTCCTTCATTTAAAAATTCCCTTAATTATTCATTCACATGTTTTCTTATTCATTCATTCTTTTATTAACTCATTTATTAATAAATTTATTGTTTCATTTCATTTTCTTTTATTTACTCACTCATTTGCTCAAAAATACTTTTAATAATATAATAGAAAATATTTCATAAAAAAATATTTTATTTTCACTTTACCCCATGAAAAAAAATCTGAAAAATTTCGACCTCTTTTTAGCAGGCAAATTTATTGAAAAAAAAAACACTTTTGAGCAAGTTTTATTATAAAAAACATTGTCCTTTCTTTATGTGACGTAATTTCCAGAATAAACTTGCATGTTCCTCTTGAAAAAGGAAAATTATCTTAACTATTTCATTTTGTCTCATATTCCCCTATTTATTTTTCGTTTCCACTGGAAAAACCAGATAAACTGATATTTCTAGTTTTTAAAAATTATATTTTTTCTTCTTCTAGTAATGGCTTTCTTGTTATGGTCTTTTTGGGGAACAATGGACAAAGGTATTGCTAGAACAATGTTGCTTGCTATCGCACTTTGTCAGTTCCTGCAAGTAGTAGGTAAGACGCAAAGAATCCTTTTGCTGCACATACTTCTCTATCTAAAGTATTCTTATTGTGACTGCTTTTTTACATTCCCCCCCCCCCCGGGCAATGTATAAAAATCATACATTCTATAATAAGTCGAATACTGTATAGAATTCCCGAATTTTATCTTTAAAAAGTCAAATTCAGTTTTGAGCCAATCAGTTCATAAGGCTGTGAATTTTTGATAAAAATTGTGCCAATCAGTTTTGAACCAATCAAGTTCATGAGTTTTTGATAACAATTGTGAAAAAAGATGAATATTGCATAAAAGGAAACCTTCTAGACGACAACCATTTTGAAAACAAGGATAAAAATGCATGCAAATATATCGGTTTTCAATTACTTCATAGAAATTGCAAAATTAAAATGAAAAAATATGGAATAATAATAATGAGCGGCATATTTATTTGTGCGTGAGTAAATAACATATTTAAAGAAAGAAAAACCTGATAGTGGAGTTACTTAGGGGGGGGGGGGGAGGGAAATTGAGAAAAGAAAGTATCGCGCAGCTGACGAAAGCTGGTCTACGTAGCCATAAAGTATAAAATTTAAAGTTTCTTAGATTTCTCCGGGACCCCTAATCAGATCCAGACAAAATTAACATGGGACCATCTGAAAAGCATACCCTTTGAAGCAAAAAAAGATTCTTTCAAATCGGTCCAGTATTCTTGGAGTAATACGAAAACGTACATAAAAAGCCGCAGACGAAATTATAACCTCCTTTTTTGATATTAGTTGATAAGACTTTAAAACATTTTCCTTAGATGAATTACTAACGTTCTTCTACATATTTCCAGAAAGAAATCAAATTGAAACGGTTGTACTTGTCCACTATTAGGGGTTTTTATTAACTGCGTTGTAACATTTTTTTTTTCATTTTAACCCTCCGAAAAATCTGATGCGGAACCATAAAAATTCTCAAAAGTTTTTAAAAAAATACATTGAAATCCCATTAAGACGAACTTGAAGGGACCCCAAATTTTGTTTGTTGAAACGGGAATTTTGCTGTGATAGAATTTAAGCAACGTAATGGTAATTAAATCGTTACTATGAATTTATTCCGTTGAAACGGATGTTTCGTTGCATTATTATTCGTTGTAACGGGATTTCTTTGTAATTACGTACATACAGGGATTCCTATAATGCCCTGTATAAACTTGGAGCTTAGATAGGGAAAACGATAACCTACAAAAATTATTTTAAAACATATGGCCGCAAACGTAATGCTGACGCACTACACACAAAGCCAAAAACTGATGGTTGTGAAACAGGTTACAAATTTATGACAATAAGATGATTTCACACTTCGTTTTAGTTTTTGAGAAAAGTTTAAAGCTGTTGGTTAACTTGCCGGCCTGTGGCTGTTAATACAAGCTTCACAACAACACAGCATCGATGAGAGCTTCTGAAAATGGCTCGACGTTGCGACGGCTTGTGCGTTGTCACTGCGACCCATGTAATATTACTGCAGGCCGTAAATTGTATCGACGGTTTTAAATCTTTCTTAGAAACTAAAATTTATGAAATTGCGTTTGTGTAATAAATTTGTAACTTGTTTCGCATCTATCTGTTTCTGGCTTCCCGTGCACGTAGTACTTCAGCTTTGCGTTTGCGGCTGTATGTCCTTGCATAATTTTTCTTGTCATTATACTCTCCACTTCCCCTCCAAGTTTCTACATGGCATTCGGGGACACCTTCAATATCATCTACAATGATTTTTACTGGTAATGTGTCAAATTCAACAATTTTTAACAATGCTATGAATTTTTGAAAATGGACTTGTGCTTAAGTGTTCATTCAATCTGCTCTATAAATTCCGAGTAAAACTTTTTTCAGCCTCCCCCCTATATAGAAATCTATTTTCATCAAAATCTTCATAATAAATGATTCATTACGTGTAAACACGTAATGAATCATGGTACTGTGAATTTTTTCTTTAATTAGATAACATGTCTTATTCAATGAAAACTACTCAAAACAAATCCGAAGAGCAAAGATTGCTCAATCTCGTTACTTAGTTTTGAATCAATAAAAATTGTTTCTGAAGAAATTTTATGAAAAAGAACTTCAAATGAATTTAAAAAATTCACTCTTGTGGAGAAATCATAGATTTCTCCAAGATTTCCATAGATTTCTCCATCATCGTTACTAAAGCACACATTTGTTAAACTATTACACTCGCGAATTTCGGCCATACAGAAGAAACTTCCTTTGTTGAAGCAGAAAATGTCTTGAGTGTTCGTCGCTAAGTAGCGGTCACGCAAATATGTACAGAACAATTAAACTATTTACCAAAACATTTATTGCGGGAGTGCTCTTTTAAACAAGACCGAAACTAAATTTCCTTCAGCACTCTGTAACATTGGTGATTTGTTGTTCAAATGTGTTTGCGTACCCAATTCTTTCATCACGTTGACAATACATACTACAATACCATTTAATAGTTAGTTTTTTTGTTTTTTTTTAATAAGAGCTGTAAATAAATGGGGAAACGTTATACTGAAATGAAACTAGTCATTATTTGTTTAAATACACTCATAAGTATTATATTGCAACAAATATAAAACAGAGATTTTTAGTATTAATTCCTAATTATGCATCATGGACGCTGCCGATTTTCTAAATTTTGAAATTCTACCGACTGGAGCTGGGTTTAAACCCTCAACCTAAAGAGTAAAAGACCAACTTATAACCATTAAGCATAACTAGCCGGCATAGAATCGTATATTGCGAGCGTAACTTTGTTGCTGGTTAAATTACATTTCCATTGCTCCAAAAGAAGCATGATTTTTCAAATTATATAAACTTGTATTGTACAGTATATTTGGGGCAAACCTAACTTGCAGCGTCGTAATACTGTGATTAGGATCTGCGTAGCCTTCCCAATGCTGCCAGGTTACGTTTGACCCAACTATAGAACTCCAATTATTCGAGTTAATTAGGACCGGAGCTCAATCGGATAATCAAAAAATTCGGATAGTTGGACTTTGCCCGAAAAAAGAGCCTATTTCTGTTAACTATTGAATATATATTGAAAATAAGAGAGAAAAGGTATTTTCAAAAAAAGAGAATTATTAATTAATCAAATGAAAAAATGCAACACTTTTACTTGATAAGTGTACATACAAGTACTGTACATTAGTACAGTGTGTACACACCGTGCTTTAAATGAAAGCCATTGCTTGCTGAATGTCGAAGTAAACTTTTGAACTAGTTATGCGGACGGAATATCGCGCAGATAGAATTATTATTTTGGAAATCGAAATTCTGAAAAAAAATTCGGTTAATAGGAGTTCAGATAATTGAAGGTCTACTTATTTTTATTTATTTAACGTTTGTTTCTCTTCTTGCAGCTATCCTTTCTTCTGAATGGGGATATGTGTGGAACTGGCGTACTTTAACACAGCTGTTGCTACGTACATTTCTTATCCTACCAAACGGTTACTTCTACCGGAACATCGGATTTTGTGGCTTGAGAATGCGAAAGTCCACTTCTTTCAACAACTTGAGAGACTGCGTTTACAACAGCAACTCCAGTACTAACAGTGGTTTCAAGAAATCAGACTGAACTAAAGCGTTCTTACTCGATTATTTAAATGTGAAATATGTCTGTGTGGTTGTTTAAAAATCTTGGAAACTATCCCGAAGTGGTTAGGTACAAGATCATTTTGCCTCGAATGTGTTTAAACCAAGTGCTCCACCATGACTTAATTTTTTTTACATCGGTATAGTTTGAGGATACTTAAGAGAGTTTATTTTTATCATTTTTATTTTCAGACATTTTTTTTTGCCATAATACATTGAATATTCTTTACAGTTTTAAAGCGATTTTTTCTTCAGATTTCTTCAAAAAGAAAATTTCTTATTTTGGGTGCCTGCGTGGATTTTTTCCCCCATAGAAGATCGTATTATTACCAAATAAAAGCATTATTATTTCTATTGCGTAAATTTATAATTTTGTCTATTAAACTCTTCCAAAAATGTCATTTTTACTAGTTTTTTTAAATATACTCCAAAAACTTCGGCATTGTACTATTCTTGTATTTCATAATTTTCTTCATAAATATGTTTAGGTTAATAGAATGTGTTATGCGTATTCAATGTCTTTTGAATTTATATCTGTTTTGTAGCAAAATTTCTTTTCAAAACCTTTTATTTTCTATATCTTAACAATCGTTTCAAAAAGACAATTTAAATAATTCTTTCAGTCAAGTTATTTGAAGCAAACCTCTTTTTGAATTATGGTCTTATTACACGGTACAACCATCTGCAACGTTTCCTGCAACTTCATGTATTTTTACGGGGGAAAATTGCTTTGTGTCACCGACAGTTGCATGCAATAGTTGCACCTAGTTGCAGGTTCTAACAGATGTGATCTTTCCAGACTACCTGACATGAGTGACGTCCGCCAACACTTGTGGTAAACCTGTAAGTAGGTGGCGTAAGTTGCAGGAAGTTGCTGCAACTAAAGTTGCACCGTGTCATAAGACCATTAGGCATATTTTTGTGCCAAGCATTTCGTTTTTAGCGGAATTCCACATTCGCTTGTCTACTGTACATTACTACTGATCCTGTACATAACTAATCCATTTAATATGAGCTTTGAAATTTAAAATATTAGCATCTCTCAGAATTTAAATCTTTCAGTTGTATTTTTTACCTAGACCTCTCTGAGATTCGCAACTCCAGAGCTCGAATACGCTACCTTTCGGTGATTAATAATACTAAAGAAAAAGGTAAAACATACCATTCCACGTGTTTTCTTTGGGGTAAATTACAGGCTTCAGACGGTTTGGGGTGTAATGTAATTTTATAAGAATAGAAAAGAAAGCTGCCCACAAACACGATGAAAAATTACTGTCATTCACTAAGAGTCGAAGCAAGTTATAAGTTATGGCGGGTGTTTGTTTTACCTTTTTCATCCGCCATTAGACAGTGGGTGCAGCGCCCCCTGTAGTGTATTGGAGTTGCAAATAGGTCAGCGTATCGATTCCGCATATCTAAGTTAATAATATGTGATTATATTATGATCATTTATTCTTGTATTGTGTTTCATACCTTAGCTAAAAAAATTCGTAAAAAACACAATTTGTAACGATTTCGTACGAATAAAAATTGTTGTTCTTATGAAAAATTTAAGTTACATGGTGATTTTTCAGATCAATTGCTAAGGAAATAAACTCTGATACCAAGAGGTTTTTTTTTTTTCAGTTTAACTTGAAACAATTAGCATTCAAATTTAAAAGTTCCAAATTTAAAGCCTCATCTCAGAGTAATTTTTACTTTGATAAAAACGGTTACTGAAATTTATAAAGTCAGAAATGATTCTGTGAAGCTTCAATTAATTTATTTCAAAAAGTACTGAAAGATAATCTTCAACGTTTTCTCCCGCTGTATATACTAAGCTTTTTAATGGTTGTCATACCAAATCCAGATATTTTGGTAAAATGATAAATGTTAGGTTTATAGAATCAAGTGTTATTGTGTCACATTGTGTTTTATGTCGTGGGTTGAAATGTTGTTTTGTAAACTTCAAAGAATATTTCCATATTCAAATTGTTTTCCATCAAAAATCTGAATGGAGTTTAATATTATTGTAAAGATAGTTATAGCCTTTAAAAGAGTGCTATTTGCAACGGATATGAGTTTTATCCGCAAATAGTTGCTTTGAGGCATAAATGAGTTTTGTGAGGCGCAATATTTCACCGAACTCACAACTTCGAAAGTGAAGAGCTCAAAGCTTTAAAATGTACTGCATTTATGATATAGTTAAACTTCGTGCTCGAAGTATGTTGAGTTTTCTCAAAATTTAAATTTACTATGTTCTTTTGTGTTATATTTCAAGAATACATTTAGTAGTAGGATTTAAATGCAAATAATACTGAATATGCTTGAGGTCTATTTTACGTTTACTTTGTTCAGAACTTGATATTTTAATTCAGAATATATATTTATTGAAATACGTATTGTTATTCTTAAACAATTGTGAGAATATCATTAAAACTCATTTATGTTGAGTATATTACTTTTCTTTAACATTAAGCAGTAAAACTTAGTCAGGCTTAGGCTACATAGTGTAATGAAACTATTAGGAGCAATTATGTAAAACATTGTTATACTATGTGTGGGATTTTGTTTTTCCTGTACCAGTTTTTTCACACGAGATAAAATTTCATTGCCGAAGCATGAAAATATATATTTGAAAAGTGATGTAAAAAGCAAGTCGAGAAAATTCAAATTCGGTTCTTTAGAAAAATCGGCAAAAACCTTGTTTGTAATTCGTTTTAGCATTTTATATGCATTTTATTTTAGTGATTTTTTCAAAACTTCTTCTAAAAACAGTACAAACTGCATTATAAAAAAGTTTTGAATTTTTTATTTATTCTAGCAGGAGTCTAAATTCAAAAATCTTTGAGAAACATTGCCCACAAAATTGAAGTATTTCAATGCTGAATCACACTCATCGTTTGCTTAAAAGTAGAATTGAAAACTATTACTCATTCTTGGCTAAAATAAAACAAAATAAGTTCAAAACCTCACAAGAAAACGTTTTCAATTTTTTAAGTTTCAAATGCGCATTTCTTTATAATAGCTGCTGAATATGGTGACACCTCTTTGCATCTAACAAGTGGGTCAAAAAGCATTTCATTTCTCTCACTATTCGAACGAAAAAAAAATCTGTTACCCACATCGTAGTCATTGTTTTATTCTATTTCTGATGAAATTGATTCGTTTCTGACATCTTAGGCTTCCAAAAAAATGGGTGACGAAATGTAACCCCCTAAAGAAGTTAAAAAACACATAACTATAAGTGGGATTAGGACGAACGAAATGATTGTATCCAAAAAAAGTTCTGCAGTAGCGGAAAGAAACAATTCGATTATTTTGGAATCTTTCATTGAAGTGAAAGAATTGCCTTGGAATCGGAGATGTTTTCCGAAAAGTGCTTTGCCTATTCCGCAGGACCGTGGGCAACCTAGTGGTATTTGTCTCGGAATCTGAGAGACACAGATTTGATGTCCATCACCACAAAATACCCACCTAACACCACGCGGAACAAGTGCTTGTTGTCATCTGTGAGCTTTAGAAAGTCCTGTTGCCGGTCGGTAACAGTTACCTTGGATGCAGAATACTACAGACTTTCCCTCCGCTTTAGTATCATACGTAAACTGCGGAGTTGGAAACAAATTGCTACTACTATCTGTCGGTGGCAATCTATGCTGCAGAAGCATGTTCATTTACAGTTTTTGCTTTTTAATTTATGTTCAAATTATGTCTCAAAAACATTTTTGTTCTTCAAGATAATTTTATAAGTTATCATAAAGTGTTGTAGTATCAATATTGTTACTCCCATTCTAGGCTGGTAATCAAAGCGGGGCTTCTGGTCTATAATGAGAATAACTGTTTTAAATTTAATTAAATACTTAGGATTATACTTTTTTCTTTTCAAATCCTTTGGAACGAAAATAAAGTTATTATTTCTTCATCAATATATGTGTGTGCATAATAGTGAAGGAAGCAGGAGAGAAAGAACATGATAGTTGTTCTAATTTTTTAACGCTATTGTTTATTAAGTCTATGTAAACTGCTTTCAGTAATTGATTCAATACATCCTAATCGATATTTTGATACCATCGCTTACTTAGAGAAAATAGTTTTTTTTATTGCTTTCTTTAGGAAAAATATTATGACTTGCAGCTTTTAAGGCTCCAAACACAATTGCCTTCTTTAAATAAGCTTAGGGGCCATTCAGTAATTACGTAAGGTTGATTTTGAAGACAAAGAAAAAACAGCTTATCCTTATACGTTCATTAACTTCCAGGCGCAAATGAAATATAATCCCCATCAAACCATTTGGCCGGGGGATTTCTAATGTAAAATATCGACTTGGAAAATATTACGTTAGAGTGGATTTGAACCCTCCCCCCCCTCCCAAATTAAGGGCATGTAGAGATTTTTCCAACCCCTTCCTCCCCCTCGGAACTCTTATTAAATTAATGAATGGCCTCTTAAGCTCATCGGAGTTGCCTTCACCCTAAAAAAAATTGATCGTCTGTTGTTTTAAGTAATTGAATTTATCCAGCTTCTCTTTTAAAGGGGCCATTATTATATATTATTTTCAAACATTAGATACCAATTATTAGTTTATTATCAGGAGGTGTTATTTTTGTTTGTTTTCATATTAAGAGCAACAGCTCATAAATTTCCAGTTAAGGTACGTTTAATATGAGGCAGTCGAAGCCAAAGTAGAATAAATACGTGTACGACATGGTCCACTTTAACTTTGACCGCCTCATATAATTAGAGCCCGAAGTGCTTTGTGTTAAATGAGGTATTCAAAACTTCAATGGATTTTGAAGCAAAACCATTTTTCTTGTTACATTCGGTTAACTTCTGACATTTATGACATTGCTTTGCCTGTTTCTCAATGCTATTTTGACGTGGAACAGCATTTGGCTGGTGGACATTCTTATTTAGGATAAAAAATACTAGATGACAGCAATTAGTCATTACTATTTTTATTTACCAACTCTATTCTTAACATGTTATACATAACTTTAGTAGTTAGGGTAAACTGCAATTGCGTATAAACAAAGTCAGTTACTTAGCAACAAAATAATTAGAGTTGAAAGTATTTAACTATATAACTGTGGCAAAAAACTGAAACTCTATTAGTATTAAAATACCTAATTGCAATATCTCATCTTATGCAAACAACCTTGTGCATTCAAACAAATGCACTACACATGTTAAAATTGTAATGCGTATTATTATTAACGGCTAAATAACGAGAAAACATCAAAAATAAAACTTAAAATGTAAAATAGTAACAATTTTTTGAAACAAAGACAAACGTTATAAAATATTTAATACTAGTGGTACCCGCGCGGCTTTGCCCGTAATAGAAAATTAAAAGGTCCTTTGGTTCGCCTGTATACTTACAAATAATGTATAGTGAATTTCCTCGCCAATTGGCTTGTGCCCATGTTACGGTTCCACGTTATGATAATTTCGTAATATACTCGTCCATCTTATGCTAATTTTGCTCAGGAAACTGTTCTTAAAATTGGAATAGAAAAAGAACCACATCGAATTTTTGAAAAATCGCTTCGAGGTGCACACCCCCACGCTACAAACTAACTTTGTGCCAAATTTCATGAAAAGCGGCCGAACGGTCTAGGCGCTATGCGCGTCACAGAGATCCTGACAGACTGAGAGACTTACAGCTTTATTATTAATAAAGATAAGTAGCTTAGTTTTACAAAATATCTTATAAGAGTTGAAGTTGATGGACCCTAAGTAGTAACTGCAGATAAAAGTAAGCCCCGATACACGCAAACTGAAGTCGACATTTCTTAATTTCGTCCTCTGCAAGAATTAGAGAATCAATCTTAACATTTCAGAAATTATTTCCAGTGCTTAATAATATTTATCTTCTCAAACTCTTAGTTATTCGTGTACCCGAGGCGCCTATATTTTGATATAATGAACGCCATAACATGAATTTCGACGGTTTGATTTGTCGTATATGAAATTTTATTTGTGGAGCTTCAGTAACATAAATTTAACTTGGAAACATGAACGCATATGTTGTCAATTTAGTAATTTTATTAACTAAGGTATTTCTACATCCAAAAGTTTTATTATTATGCAATAGCATTTTATTATGTGTTAGAAAATAACCTCAAGCATATTACTGTTTTTCCCCCAAGTACTCATTTGTCATTTGTACATATTTTTAACTTTTTTTTTTTGCATTGATAATGTTTTTATTGTACTGAAAAAACGTCTTTGTGAATGTTATAAATTATGTGATGCACTCAAAATGGGATATTAAATGTATGTTTGGAAATATGTTTGCATATTTTCTTTTTTCTTTTTGTGCTGACTGTGTTTTCTTTTCGACAACCGCAACAGCAACGAAATCACTGTTGCACGAAAATACACTGACCTCAAAAAGTTAAGGTACAGCAGTTTTTTTGCGTCTAATTTGCAAATGAATGAATGTGGAAACAAAAAAAAATTGGAGGATATGTGCATTAAATATTTTTTTTATTGAATACGTTACAGAAATTTGTATAAGTGTATTGCAAAAACGATTTATAACAAAAAAAAGCAATCTTTGCGGAAAAGTCCCTTCTTGAAGAAAACAAAACATCACAGTGTTATGTAGTAAAATGTCATAGAAACAATACAAAAAGAGGTTCTATTAAGGAATGTGTCCCCCCCCCCTCTAACTTGAATGCATTGGCGGCATCGATTTTCCATGCTGTTTATTAAGTTGTCGGGTACTGGGGTAAGAAGCGAAGACCAGACACAGAGTAAGCCTTGCTCCAGCTCATGTAACAACCTTGGAGGAGGATTTTAAAGCCACAACCTGTTTGCCAAGATAGTCCCAAAGATGTTCTATCGGATTCAGGTCAGGGGACCGAGCTGACCATTTCATTCGTTCCAAACCGTGGTCCTCAAGATATTCCTCAACAATCTGAAATCGGTGAGGTCGTGCATTACCATCCATCAGAATGAAGTCATTACCAATAGCATCAGCATATGGGCGGACATATGGATCAAGGATCCCGATATCTCAGATCAGTCAGAGTTCCTCCATTCAACACATGTAGGTCAGTGTAACCACCGAGCAAGATCCCTGCCCACACACGTACAAACCATAATTCCACCATCTCTACAAGTGTGCCTTTCAACAGTGTTGGATTGATGGTATCTAGTGCGCTGTTCCCTCCAGATCAGTAGACGCCCTGAATCACTCTCCAATGTAAATCTGAACTCGTCTGTGAACAGTACAGAAGCATGTTGCTGCTAGGTTCAGGTTCTTTTGCCCAGCAAAAGCGGATCCTTCGCTGTGGTCCGTTGAGCGGAACACACACAACTAGACGTCTTGCATAAAGACCTGCATTGTGAAGACGATTTCGCACCGTAGTAGCAGATATTCTTCTTTCTGAGTGGTCTGCAACGAGCTTCGGCATAGTAGTGGTTCTTTTCCTTCGAGCCGAAAGAACTAGAAAACGGTCTTCAACAGGTGTTGTAGCTCGTGGTCGGCCTGAAACAGGTCTTCTGGACACATAATCTTCTAATTGGTATTGATCCCAAAGTGGGTGAACAACACTACGCGACACATTGAGACGTCTAGCAGTATCGGCCTAAGACAATCCCATTTCCATCCATCCAACTGCCCACCACCTTAACGAATCGGGCAAACGACGTCTCTGAGACATTTTCTAAAAACTCGATTGACTATTGTCACCGAAAGCGCCAACAACAGTTTCAAATCAACACAACTTACACACAGAATTATGAAAGCTTGATAGTTGCATTTTTTTCTCACTCATAAAGATATGTTCTTTTCTATAAAATAAAAGTGGCAGTTATCGTTTTTTAATAAATGACTTTTAAGTTCGTTATTATCATTCAAGCAAACTATGCATTTTATTGTTACTGTCATTTTTCCAATGGTGAGCTTCGAAAAACATGTTGTACCTTAACTTTTTGAGGCCAGTGTAGTATATTGCGGCTCTGGTTAGTTGCTTTATCTGGACAATGTTTACGTCTTTTAGGGTATAAAATTGCCACTCCCCACTGCCCAAAAAGGCGGTAGCTATTGTCATGGTCATTGCTCAACCCACCAGAGTCGCATTCAAACCCGTCATTTTAAAATGTATTAAACACATTCTTTAGGGGAAAAACAACAAAATATGCAAAAAAATAAGTGAGGGCATAATTTCATTGTTTCCAAAATTCTATGGGATAAATTGATAAGCCCCCCTGGTTCCCCGAATGAAGGGCTTGGTTGCACCATACATTTTACTAAGCTCGCAATTACAGTCGACCAAGAAATGATCAAAACCCTCACATCAATCAAACTTTTTTCGCTGTTGCAAGGGGCATTTTCTAATTGAGATTTGAGGATTTTACTTTCAAAACGGATTTTATCCAATTTTAATATTTTTTTGTCAAAAAGAAAAAAAAAGTTTTACGTACAAACACTGTTAGAGTTACGAATTTTTCACAATGTTTTGATTAGAATAACAATTGACTATTGGCATAAGTCTAAGAAATTTTTCACAATTTTATCAGACCCGAATTGCCAATTTTATTTTGGATATATTCCCTTTCGGTAAAAAAACAGTGGATATCATCACTTTTCCAAAAAACACGCATTTTCTTCAAAAATAAACTTTAAAATTGAAACAAAATATTTAAAATGTTTAAATATGTATACGTATATTTTTACTCTACTTTATTCCTTCTTACTTACTTTATTCATTGAACATTAAAAAAAGAAGAGACCTTCGATCCAATTAAGTATGAACAATGAAACCACCCAAGCCGATTCAAATACCTACGTTGTATAGGTATTAATAGATCATAATTTTTATCACAATTAATCACAATTTAACCATTAATTAATCACAGTTCCATAGTAATATCTATTATTTAATATTAATTTAATAATCTCAATTTGAGGTCGTGCTTGCTTAACTGATAACAGACTTGCGCAAGGCACAAGGTGCTGCGATCTCTTAATATGGACGGGTATCATGCTTGATTGGAAATGCTCAGCCAGTGCCTCGCTCCGCTATTTTGCTTGTGAACTACTTTTGATTTAGAAGTGGCAAATATAAATATAGATATTTGCCCTTTTGACATGAAAGTGAATAAGTGGATACCGGTAAGTGAGGGATAAGTTCCACTTTGCCGTAAAAGACCTGACGAGAAATAAGGGGATGGATGTACACCGTTTTGATGGTAAAACCACTGTTTACATATTTTTTAACCAGTAAATATAAACCACTTCGAAAAAAAGAAATTCATAGGTTGATAGGGCTTACACTAGAGATTCTGAAGACGAAAAAAAAAATGTTTTTTTCCAAAAGTGGATATAATTCTCCTTGATAGTAAACTCCTCATTTCTAGAAGACCAGCTCTGCATCTGCGATTCGATTTTTTTCTTTCTTTTTTTTTTTTTTTGCTTTTGTGCACAGCTTAATCTGATAGAAACTCATAGGAGCTGAGCTCCTGCACTTCTTTTCAATTTTATTAGAATTTTAACAATTTAGATTAAATTTAGGCTATTTGCATGCAAAAAAAGATTTGGCGACTATAGGGCTCTCGCACTTCCTTTGTTAGAGATTAAGATCTGTTAGTGTGAAACACACAAGGCACACTGAAAAAAAAGGGTAGTATGTGATATAAAAGATTTTTTACTAAAGGGGCGCTCTAAAATCAAATCAAGTTGTTCTTCATTCCAAAACGATGGACGCCAGAAAGCAGTCCTGACGGCACACACTACTTTTGAACGTTCCACAAACGATTTAAAATGTTTGTTACAATCTTAACACCCATTATATAACGATTATGAAACAGAGTATGCTACTTGAGAGCTTAAATCCTTTTAATAAAAGTTGTAGAATGATTGTTAACGTTGTGACATCAATTTTTAAACGTTTATGAAATGTTATGTGTGCTGCCAAGGCTGTTTTGAAAAACTACTAACATCCCTGGTCACAAAAGAAACAGATTACTGTTTCTTTTGTCACTTGCTGTACTTATCTCCAAGTTTGCATTTTTGTACCTTTGGTTCTAATGCTTCACTTTTACAATCTAGGGTAGGTGAGGGTAAAGCCCCGCAGTTTACAGTTTTTGTAACATTGTGGTCAATAAAGAGAAGAATTTCTCGCTATTTCAAATTAAAATCGTAGAATGGTTTGTTAGCTATTGCATCTCCTAATTCTAGCTCAGTCTGATCATTAATTACGGAGAAATTTCTAAATGAACCGAAAAAAATTATTGCCGGGTTTTACCCCACAAAATGGGGTAAAGTCCCGCATTGAAGGGGTAAAGCACCGCAATGCAGATCTTTACCCCATTCAAGATAATTATGGATAAAAAAGGATGACTGCATGAAAAAACCACCTGATATAACTCTTTATAACGTTCTTCATTGGATTAGATTTTTAAAGTTGTACTTTCATGTCTTTATTTAAGTTATCGAATAAAGTGAAAAGTCTCATTCTGACTCTTTTCTGTTTTTCTATTTTTGGATTCATTGGCTTTTTGGCCTGTTTTCTTCTTTTTTTTTTTTTTTTTTTTTTTTTTTTTGACATTGGTGTTGTGAAAGTTAACTTATGTCATTTTGACTCCATATCATGCTCTTTTCTGCTTTTCGCACTCCTTTCCTCTCCCTTTCCCACAACAAGCTGTTCTTTTTCCATGGCTTTTCCCATTCGTCCTACTGGAGCGCTTCGAAGCAATTGGGGGTTCTTTCTTTTTCTTGCATAGGTAAAATAGGGAGGGATGTTGTGCTGAAGAGGGTTCATGGCACACGCCGCATTACTCAGCTGCAACAGTTTTGGCAACATTCTTCTTTTCCTTAGGAGCAGCGGGTAGAGAAATTTGTTTGGTATCCGTCTGCAGACCAGTTTCGCCCATGTTAAATATTTGGTTGGAGCTGAACTTTCACTTTTTTAACGCGAATTCTATAAACTGTCAAAGTATTGTGAGAGCTAAACCCTATTTGAAACCCATGGCTCTGGCTACGCTGGTTTCGATTAGAAATCACAGAGACAATCTATTTCTCTTCATTAACTCACTTGCAAAATCCCTAACAGCAAGTTGGGATTGAACACAAAATTTAGGTTTTATTTAGTTTTCCTATGCATACTAATAAGGAAGAAACCTCGGAGATTTTAGAGTGAGATCAAAAAACCGCCGATGGATAGCAATACAAAAATTTACCAAATTATTTCTTTCTTTCTTACTCTGCAGTAAAGGTTGCTCAAAATCTTCCAAGTTTCTCACCTCCCCGTTTCTTCAATCAATTCCAGCTAGTTCTTTCATTGAACCCAATTTTAACGGCTGCTATGCGAATAGATGAGCATTCTTCTATTAATCTAAGTGCTTCATTGAGTTAAACCTCCGTTATTGCTCTTAAATATATTTTCCTTTTGTACGTCGTGGAGTAAATTGCAAAAATTAAAAATATGTTTTAACTGAAACGAGCGTAAAAAATGTTATTAAAAAATAAAATACCCATATAATCCTACCCACATTAAAATTTGTTAGCAAATACGAACAAACGAATATTTTTTTTTAATGAAAAGAATTGCCCAAATCACATTCTAAAAAAAAAAAAAAGAAAAAAGAAATAGGGGAAAACTGGCAATTTTGGGTCAAGTACGAATCTCCGCACTTTTGTAGCTGCGGGGATTTACCCCAAAACTCCTGCGGTGATTTACCCCATTTAGCCACTTTCTGGAAAAACCGCCGCCATGTTGTTTTAGAAAACCCCCAAGGAAATTATTTCAACCCGAAAGTAAAGCTTAAATTCAGCAGTACCATCAAGGAAGTCGCCGATTCTTTTCCTCAAATCCCGCAGTTTGTACTGCTTAAATAATGTAACAGAAAAGTTATATGTAAGTAGTAGAAAATTGACTTTCCTCATTTTCTTACCTTGAGAGTAACTCACCGAGTCAAACTTTCGTGGAACAATTAGTTTCAATGAGACAAAACTATCACCTGATGGTCAACTTTTTACTGGATTGAGATCAGTTCAAAAACTCGGTGCGGGTTTTTACCCCACGCGGGGCTTTACCCCCACCTACCCTATTAGGCATCAACAACTGCAAAAGCATATTTGTTGCCGTCGTATTTGATGGGAAACTATTATCAACTCTTAACAGTGGAGGCGCGGTCTCACACACAGACCGCTCAAAAGTTCATCCCATCACCCCTATTTCAATTTTAGTTCAATTAAATGCTTTTTCCAATAGCTTTTTGTTTTGTGACCTTGATCACCGCCCCCCCCCCCTTACTTAACAGTATCTTCCGGCAAGTGCATCTGGTTTAAATTACCATTGATTTGACTAATTTAAATATTTTGAGTTTTCGGGGTTTTTTAAAATAAAGTTTAATATTATGGGAATGACGATGCCATACCAATTAAACTAAGATGAGAATGTGTCTCAATTCTAAAATTCCATTCATCACTCACCATTATGACCCATGTGTTTCTTTCTTTTTTTTCTTTGTAATTTCGATCACTTTTCTAACACCCAAGTATTTTATCTATTTCATTTATAAAGTTAAAAACTGAAGCAGCTATTCAGGCCAAAAAGGCTGCCGGCCATTCTTTTGAGAGAATACTTTCATTTTTCTCGAAATCCATGGGAGTAAAAATCCATTATTGTTTTTATTCCTAACAAACCATCACAATTTTTGTTTACTTAGTCATCCTATTTAGCCCGTTCGATAACGAAAACTCGCCAAATGATATGATTTACAGTCAACCTCACAAGAAGAAAAGAAATTTGGCAACGCTATTTTGCTTAAAAGTTGAGTCAAGATTTCGAGTCATCAAAATAATAACGGAATTGCAAGGTGTTCTTCATGGTCAGTAGGATAACAGGTTAGAACCGAATTCATGTTTTTAACATTATGGTCAATACTTTTGTTAAGGGAATTTATGAATTCTCTAATGACATTGTGTCTAATGTTTGAAACGACATAAAAATTGTTGTTACGTTAACATGCTTTGTAAGATTTAAGGAATGCATCGTGAAATTTCCTTTCTTCAGTTAAAGTAGAAAGGAATCAGAATATCAACTCATATTGTTTTTATTTGGCTCTGAATTTTAAGTGTTTTTCGTGCGAGGGTGTTAATGGATTGAAGTTATTAATGACGTTTTATTTTATAATTTTTAAAATCGCTTCATTTTCGTTAATTATGTCATGTTCTCAAATTGTTTCTTTAAAGTTGATCTTGTGATTGCAATTTGTTTCAATCATTCGAATCTTACTAAAATCCTGGATGATTTGTTGAAGTAAACATGCCCTATTACGATTGCCAGAAATTGCTTTTGGATGGGACTCCAACATTTCTTTAAATATCACAATTTCTATAAATACTGAATTTCAAGATGCGCACTCCTGCAAAAAAAGCGTCACAACTCAAAGTTTGGAAAAAAACGTACTATCTATTGATTTAAAATCTGAATTTAATGCGCTTTCTTGCCACAAATCTCGCAAAAAGTTAGTTTAAATAACTGGTGTGTGGTCGCGCAAAACGATATTATCAACAGTGACACATCTTTAAAATTGCATTATTTCGAGGAACAATTTTCGAATTTTAAGAATGAGGGGAGGGGGATTATTAGTTTATACAGAAAAAATTAACCAGTAAACATCAGATTTCAAAATTTTTGAGCGTTTTTTTTTTTGAGTTGTGTCACTTTTCTTGCCGGGGTACAATGCCTAAAAATTTCCGGATTTCTGCCTTTATGACAGGATAGTATCCATATAAGCTGAAATCAAAATGGGGGAAGTGAAAAAAATTCTTAAATTTTGGGCTTTATTTGAACTTGTTTTCACTAAAGCTTTGATGGATTTTCGGATTTAATATAAGTTTGTTGCATCGATAATTTCAGATCCGTCTCAGCGTATTTTTGATTTGTGTAAAGTTAATAACCAGTACTGGAGCAGTTGCTCTTATTCTAATTGCAATTTAGCAGAAACAAAAAATGACTACGCAGTTTTCCTTGCTTTTAAAATTAAACCTAACATTTGGTAATTAACTCTGAATCTTCCATTCAAAAACATCGTGCTAAGTTCAACTTTGAGTTATTGACAATGACCTTTGAAATGGCTTCATTTGAAACCGTATCTCCAATAGCATTTTTAGTTAGACAACCCAAGACGATGTTGATAGATTAAAGCAGTTTCCTCTACTTTTTGCCGACATTTAACAATTCCTCCCCCCCCCTAAATATATCATCTGCGAAACAGAGAGAAAGGAAATTTCGTGTCGTCAAAAAGTTAGGAACAACATAAAATGAACCTAGACAATGTTGATTTTGTCAATAATGGCTGATCACCTGCTGAAAACTTAATCTGCTGCTTAAAAACTACGGTTCACTATAATGCCGCTGGGAAATTACCCCTTTCACTGAATCGACAGTTTATGCACGCTACCTTCTGACTACAGTTAATGCCTCATTGCCTTACATCTATTCCAGGTTTTCCGGATTTTCAGCGACTTTCTACTCTTAGACTGTGCGAGCACCTTACTTTTTTCCATCGTAAATACAAGAAATAAAATCAGGAGTATATTTTTTTTAATGGTTAAAAAAACTTAACGTCATTATTTTAGGTGATATAATAATGTAAAAATAATGTTCCACGCGTCTATGAACCTAAAGGGAATCTTTGAATAGATACTCAAACGCAGGGAGCAGCAGGTCACGAATGCCCCGAAAATCTTAGGAATTGGAATACTGGTCGAGAAAGTAAAGAAAAAATAGTGAAAATTGCGAATGGATAACAAAAGTTCCCTTTTGCAAAACATTAATTTTTTTGCGAAATATTTTGAAAACTACTTTCAATGTATCATCATGAAATTCTCTATGTCATGAATATTCTATCTAAAAGTGCAAGACCATTTTTGCGTTTTATGAAAATAGAACTTGATCCTGTAATTGGTTTTATCTGCATGAGTGCACATGTCGAAAGTTTAAATAAACATCAGATGTTTAAAAAGTTTTCGTAACGTTGCCAAATCACATATTTTTCCTTGAACGCGATGTACAATTAGCATATCATTTCAAAAGTTTCATAAAAATGTATCCGTTTCAAAAATTTTGTATGTTAGTCTTTTTTCTGTTCTTGTGAGTGTGTCAGAATACGAGAGTTATTATAGGAAACTTTCTCTCTATTAAAGTACGTGTTTTTTTTTTTTTTTCTAATTTTAAAAATCAGAATAAGTTTCATAAAACCATAAACTGCTGCAGATTTTTTTTTTCGTAAAGTTAGATCTAATGAGCTTAAGTTCGAGAAGGATTTACTTTAGTTTTGAATCTGTACTTGGAATTTCAAAGACATTGATTGACCCAATTGCGGATAAAGCTTCTGAATTTGGAGGTGCTCATAATCGGAAAGGGGGGTCAAAGTGCAATTTTAGAGCTTAAATTGGAGACATGAGCTGAATTTTGCAACTTCCTTAAAATGCAGTCCTCAAAATGCAACTTTAGGAAATATTTGGTCGCTTAAGGCGGGGTCATTATCTCCCCTCCCCGCCTGAAACCATACCTGACTCTACCTGGGAGATAAAGGGCAATATGCCCATTTTCTTTCTAAAAATCGTTAGTTGTAACTTGTATCTCTTTAAGTTGTAACTTACTCAACATTTTATGAGTCATTCATAGTTGCAAAGCACTAAGATTTTGATTAGAACGCTTTCATTTTATAAGCTGATAAATGATAATCCAGTATTACAACTCATCACGAAAAAGAAGTGCTTTAAATTCATCTCCTCGCGAATTGCGTTGTTGTGACTAAGTGCCCTTTACCTCGCAAACACATATATAATATGAAGTTATTAAAACTCCTTTTCTGGATGATTCCATTCTAAACTATAACTTGAGTTTAAAAACCGCTGAGAATAACCAAATCTTTAAAATGAGGTCAGTGTATAAGCAAGGCGGTGGTCAAGGGTTTCCTAGGGGGATTACCGTCCTTTCACTGAAATTCAATTCAAAATTTTTATGAGTTTCAAAGCAACAGGCTGTTCATTCTAGATCTCTTTTTACTGTATGCTATATCGAACATATGGGGAAAAAGCTATTGGATTCGTGAAAATTTTTGATTTTCAAAGTTTGGCGAATTTCTACTCTCGAAGGGGATGGAACTATTTTAATTCTCAGTTTTATTGTTGATCAAAATATCTGAAATTATTTCGCAATAGGTAGATAATAGTATCATAAATGTGTCAACTATTTTAAATGAATATTGCTAAAGTTACCTGCAGATGGGGGAAATAAATGTCCACTTAGGTATTCGTTTGAAAATTACAACATACCTAGGAAGCTAAATGCTGAAACATATGCATTTAATCATGAAGTCTGGCGTACATAGCGAATGAAATTTGACGCTGGAGGCTAATTTTGAATATTCATTAGCTGTCAGCGGACTTCAACAAGTGCGTTTTGGAAAGCAATTCTGATCTTTTACCAAATGGACTGTGTAAATGCGAGTTTCAACTAATGAATATTTCCTAATGCAAAAATAAACGGTGCGTTATTATCAGAAAATGATTATGAGGGAAATTTTTAACTTCTTGGACAGTTTTGGTAGATAATGAAAAAAGCGTTTAGTATTTTTTATATCGGTCCTTTTTCAATATCTAAAAATATTTTTTTACGCTTCTGGCTCTTCTAACTGTTTTGAGGATAACGTTAAACTGGTACTTGAATACTTGATCGTGATTTAAGTCATTCAAATGCCGAACAATATTTATCAGGGTAATTGGATATGTTCGGTGTTTATAGTTGCATTTTTACAAATTTTATGAATCGTTGATGTTTTTATGTCACCTTTGCTAAATTCGGCATCTATTGCAGTAATTTACTTTCAAAAATAAATTACTTTTCGAAACATTATGTGTATGTGGATTTTCCTTGCATTACACCATTTAGCATCATGTCAACGGGCTTAGAGAAAAATGAGAGATTTCCTTTCAAACATTCGTAACACCGTTGAAACTCGCATTTGGCAAACGACAATGAAAACATTTCATTGCTGTATGTATATTATTATTATTTTATTTTTTTTATAAATATTGGAAAAACTTTAACGGTTTTGCTTGAATCTTTTATTTTTTTGGAGGGGGGAGGGGTGTTGAAATTAAAAAAAAATGGCCCCAACCCAGTGTCTGAACATCACAAACCAGTGGGCAAACAGGGCAGTTTCTAGTTGTCTTCTTTTGAAAATGTATGCGAGGAAGTTACTACATAAAAACGTTTGAAACTTTTTTTTTTTAAATAATTACTTTCATTCATTTAATGATCAGCCTAGGGTAGACTGGGGGAATGCCGCCACCCCTGATATTTGAGTCAAGGAAACTGGTTAGCCGGCCTGATAGCTTCTGATCTGTAGCGAACGATGCTACAACCAATGCCCCAAGTTGATGGCAGCCATTGCGTGTGTTGTTTTGTTCTTAGGGTGACAAACATCGTTTTGAAAAAGTTTGATCTTATTTTTCTATTTTGAATAAGCTGAGGTATGTACCTTTATATACTACAATGACTCATTTGCTGTGAATAACCTTTAACTAGAAATTTTAGCCTACATTTTAATCAACAATATTGATCACTTCCGTTTGTTTTGATGCCTTTAAATGTACAATTCGATCATCTTGTCAGGTCGTGGTTATAACGCCACCTCTCCTGGGTTTAATGCCGGCGGAATTACCTCGGAAGCGTCTTCCCTCTGTATAGGTCAAAAACAATTTTTTAAATGAACGAAAATGCGCTCTTGTAAACTGTGCTTAAGAAAAACAGAGTTAGTTAACATAAGTTAGTCTTAACAGAAGAAACTGGAGAAGAAAAAATTCTTTTAAATCCGAGCAATACGTTTGAAGGTAAGTTACTGGATATAGCACCTTGACATCAAAGCAGCTTTGGAAGAAACAGCAGCTAAAAGAAAGGAAAAGACATTGAAAAAGAAACAAGCCGAAAGAAAATCTGCAGCAAAGGTTGTGGGAATGTATATCAAATTTGAATCTAAGGCAAAGAAAGAGAAAACAGTGACAACATGGCAAAAGAAATTTAATAAATTGGTTAAGAAAAGGGGCAAGCAACTTTTTAGTTTCAAAAACTCTTCAAATGAGGAGGACATCGACGTCAAAAAGTTTTGTGACGACGACGAAAATGATGACCTTTTTGATCCAAGATCCAAGCGATCCAAACATTCAAATTTGTGCTATATGCAATGAATTTGAATATGGAACGAACGAACTGTGGTACAGATGCACTTGCTGTGGCAAGTGGATGCATTCAGAGTGAAGCGATGCTGAAACAGCTGAAAGCTACATTTGTGATTTTTGTAAATTTTAAGAAAATAAGATGAATTCAAAATAGTGTTTTTTTCACTTGCAAAAGAAATCACATTTTTAGTTAATATTTTTCAATCACTACGAGTATATTGTAGTGCTAATTGCATATAAGATGTTCAGTAATTTTTTCTCCTTAGTCTTTTAGTCACATTGGTTTGTGGCAGAATAACCCCAGGTACGTGGCGGGATTACCCCAGCTCCGTGGGCGATACCGCCACAGTTAACAAATTGATGTTTTATGGCTATTTCTTTTACAGATTTATTAATAACAAATTTTGTATACATTCTAAAATGGTGTTCAATAATCCAAAATATTGATTTAGCTCATAAATACGATTTTTTATGGTGATAAAAATTGAAGTTCCTTAAGGTGCAGAATTCCCCTGGTCTATCCTATGTCAGCTACCTCTTATTTTTAGATCCACTTGTCGCCATCTTCTCGTTCGATTCATCAGCGAAATAAACTAAGTATCATAAAGCCTAAAAATTTCTTTTTCAACTGCTCACAAGGGGTATGTTTTAATAGAGTAACTGGTTAACCAATGATTAACCAGGCACGTTCTCATTGAGTTACCAGTTAAGCCTATGAAAATAACCTATGCACACTAACCATTGACGCCGTCAAATCAACCAAGCGGTGACACCGGTTGCTCGATGCGAACATACCCAAAGAGGTATTTATCAGAACTATAAAAAATAAAACAAGCTGAAATCAAAAAATAAATAAATAAATAAAAATTAAAAAAGAGCAAAAATCGGATGAAACACCATTAAAAAAAACATGATTTGAAGAAATGAAATAACGTATAGATTTTAACTTCTTAAAGATTTTCTAAACAGAATGCCACAAAATTTAATATTATTTCAACTCAAGTATCCTTAAATGTTAGTTAAGAAATAAATAATGATAGGAGCATCTACCTGGATCCATTTAGAATTCAGGAAGCTTACTTAAATATTATTAGAAATTCCTGACCTTTGTTCAAGTAGCGCAAAGAAATGGGAGTGAAAATCAAGACGCGTTTCCGCTGCGAATTTTCTCCACTTCATATTTTTTGAAGTATGGAAGATATTTTCCTTATTTTTCTTTCTTTATTTTTATCCTCATTTTTTGTTTCTAGACGTATCTAAAAATAAGTTTTAATTTCTCTTTCTGTTTTGAGCTATATGGCGCATTTACCTGTTGTTACAAATACTCTTTCTAAAACTGGTGCATGAATATTTTTTGTTTAAAAATTTAATCAAGCAACCTAAAAACGGAAAGCTAAAATGAATTAAATTCTTGTTATTTGTGTTTTTTATGAGAGATCAAAATTTAGTTGTTAGAAAAATGTTCCTCAATGATAAGATAAATAAAATTTATGATGCTGAGCAAGTAAAAGGCATTAAATGTCTGAAAAGAATGAATAGTTATAAATAAATATTGTGTGAATTTATCTCGAGAGAAATTGATGTTGTGCGACATGAATATCATTTGATTTGAACGTTACTTGAATCTGAAGCAAACGTGGGCCTATAAATTCCGAGTACACGTCAAGCAGTGCAAGTTCAGTAGTAACCAGTTGTAAATCAATAGAGCGAGTCTTTCTTGGAGCAAATATCAACGTAATCAACTCTATCTGAATTCCTGTTTTGTCCCGATTTGGAGAGAACCGAATAATTCAGTTTCCATAGACCTGGTGCGTTCAGTTCTAGGTAACACTCACCAATTTAATTATTCTGTAGAGCGAATATTGTATTGTTGCCATTGTTTGGGGGAAATGTTGTGTTAAAGAATTTCCTGAAAGCAATGTCATATTGATGTTATCGCACATATTTTAAAATTTAACTTGACGCGTCTGAAGTATTTGGTTTTTTAATGTGCTGGTCCCTCAATAATAGCAAAACTGTTCTCAACACTGAATAAAGGTCTTTCTATGCCTTGAAATGTCTGTTCGATCTGAGCCTGCTTCCCGTAGCAATTTTTCATTTAACAGAAGGACGAAAGAAGATTTATGTAACAAAAAAATATCGCTTAAAAAGTCAAAAAAAAAAAAAAAAAATCATTAAGTAATTATGAAAATGTTTGAAAGCACGGTTCCGCGATGGGGAAACGTACGTCTGTCGGTAACTCTAATTACCGGACATTATTTGAGTTTTTTTAAATTAATTAAGAAATCTGAAAAACCTAACATCAGTTTTCCAGATGTATTTTGCCAGATTTTACACGTTTAGAAACGGAGAGGCGATATACATACAAAAGCATGATGCAGGAGTAGTCAAATTAAACGAGATGATGTGTGCATCACATGACTTCCTTCTACGCCAATTTAATGATAATAGCGCCTTGGAGTAAACAAGAAAACACTAAATATTTTCACCCTTAGTTTCTTACGAACCGAAGCAAAAAAAAAAAAAAAAAAACCCGTTTTACACAGATTCATTTCCCAATTTTTGGCAATTTTAATGTGATTCAGTGGTTAACTCTTTAAATATCACCAACATTGGCCGAATTAAAACCAAATAAAAAAAAAACTGCCAATTTTTTTGCCAAGTTGGCGACAAATCTTGTCGGACAAAAGTTTGGCGATATATCGCCAAGTGTTTGACAATTTATAACACCACTTGAGTTAGCTTTGAAATTAACTGATTTCCCCCAAAAAAGGTGAAAAGACCCCCTTAGGAACATCCGAATGCGGCCAAAAAGAAAGGTGCACAACTAGACCCCTCTAGGAGTCTACGTACCAAATTTCAACTTTCTAGGACATACCGTTTTTGAGTTATGCGGGATACATACGCACATACGTACATATACACATACGCACATACAGGTAGTTATCAAAATAATGGAAACACTTGGAAAACAATTTTTGGGAATCGCTACTCTGCCGTAAATGATCTGTTCATAAAGGTGCCCTTCTAACTTTAATCACTCACACTGGTGACTCTATATGGTGATTGAGTTCTTTGGTCACTTTTGCTGCTGCTGTTCGCTTTTGAAACATTACAATCCACTTCAATACCCCTCGGTTTATTTCACTGAGCTTCTCTTTCCGCCCACTATTTTGCTTTGCCGACCTTGTTTTACCGCGTTGTGTGTATGCGGTTATGACTTTAGATACTGTATTTTAGATGCGCCAAAAAAGTGAAATGTTTCAGTTACACCTGCTTCAGCTAGACGCGCTCCAACAACTTGACCTTTTTAAAAATTTGAGAAGTCCGACATTTCACGTGCTTGAAAAAAATCCAAGACTTCCAGAACTTCCGTTAAACCACCAAATAGTAGCAGAATATGTACATTGCTATTTATATAAAAAACAGGTATTTTATCCTTTATTACTTACAAAGCGCATTCAAAAATGTCACTTTTATTCTCAGGTGTTTCCATTATTTTGATAACTACCTGTACATACGGACGTCACGAGAAAACGCGTTGTAATTAACTCGAGTATTTCTGGTGTCTGTACGTTCTTAGGCATATATCCACGTGTGGTCAAGTCGAAAATAAAACTCAACATTCATTTGGGGGTGAGCAAAATGCAAATTAAGGCCGATTTTTGAGTGAAAAGTTTTTTTCGGAAATACAATATGTACTTCCTTTTTTGTAAAAGGAACTAAAAACAACTACTAACGATTAAAATTCTTACATTAACTATACAAATTCTCATTTTAATTCAATACGTTAGTATACATGCTACTGTAAAAACCTGGTAAATGCTGACAGTCGCAAGTAAATGTCAAAATTCACAAAATGAAGAGTTGACGAAGGACGCAAAATTTCCGGTGAATCACCGGTAAATGCTGACATTCTGAAACTTCGGTCTTTCACAGTAACATATGTTTACATAGCTTTGTCTTGTGTGCAATAATATTTTAATTTTGTGTTTAATGTTCATTTGAAGTGATAAAAGTAATTTGGTTTGTAACGTTCACGCCTAAAAAAACCTTTTTAAACGCAAATTCTCAATGCTTCGTTAGTATGTAATTATTTTCAAAAGTGTTATTTTACAATTGTTATTTTTTCTAATCGTATTGTACATTTTATGCGTCAATTAAGTTTTTTTATTTCCTGTCATCCAAATCAGAGTGTGCCGTACGTTAGGGGAAATAATTATAACGTGGAACACTTGACTCATTTTCAAAATTTCTCGCTAACCTTGTCAAAACAAAGCGCTTTGTTTGCTCGTTAAACGTTACTTGAACAAATATTGCTGAAATTTGAAATTTAATATCTATTATTTAATCAAATCATTTCATTAAATTAGACTAAAATGTACATTAAAATTTAAATGAATCCACCAATTAAATACACTAATTCTATAAATACATCATATATGGATGCGTCAGATGGTTTATGACACTGTTAAATTTGTTTTAGCGGTGATTCATTTTGATAGGCCCTGTCTATAAATGATGTCACACATTTTTAAACATTTTCGGTCCCCTCTGTTACAATCTGTCACACTTCACCATGCCTCCCACTTCCCCCTTTGTCACATATCACGTTACTTTCATAAACGTAATCTTATTTTTAAAAAATGCATAATGTTACCCCATCTTTCCCTGTTGTGACAAACTCCCCCAGTTTCACGAACTCAAAGTGTGAGATAATTTGTGGACCGACCCTTATTACATCATTAGCAACGTTTACTAATAGCGAGAACTGTTGCTGCATTATCGAAATTCATTACCTGACTAACATTAACAGATGAGAGTAACTATACTTAAGAAATTTGGTGAAAGGGGAAAAAAACGTTGCAGATTTTGCAGGAGTGATTTTGATATTTTTAAGTACATCTACATTCCAAGTCAGGGCTTAATTTGCACAGGGGCTCGGCTCCAGCATATTATTTCAATTTTGTGAGCTGTTTCATATTTTAGGTGGAATTAAGGCTATTTATGCATTGAAAGAAGTTCTAGGAGCATTAGGGATTCTGCACTTCTTTCGTTAGAAATTAAGCCCCGAAATTCCGAGTGTCATCAATTTATTTAAAAGGGTCGACTGGGAATTAAAGTTCGGTTTTGAAAACATTTCGCCTGATGTTGCGCATTTGAAAAGATGTAATTAGCACTTAGCGAAATCTTGAACATTTATTTGAAGTAAGCATTGAGATAATTTTGTAAATTCTTAAAATTAAGATTTAATTTGGTACTAAAATATAATTCGCTGGAAAGCAACTTTTTTTTCAAAATATCAGTTAGATCAATTAGTTTTCCCACGAGAAAATTAATTCGTCAAGTTATCGACCCGTAAACAACAGTATACAAAACGTTTAGAACAAACGGAGAATTAGTTTAATCTAGAAAGTTTATTTATATGTAATTAGCTTTTTACAGAAACTTCAAGTATTTAGAACTTTCAAGACATTTTTGACTAGCTAACTGGAACAAAGTTTTGCAATCCTATAGATGTGGCAGAAAATTATATTTTCATTGTGTGCTAAATTGTTTATTATTACTATTTTTAAAGTTTTTCTAATAAAAATATATCATTTAAATGGAACGCAGTTGACATGCTTGCTGTGTGTATGGTTTTTAGTCGAGCATACACACGGAAGTTGAATTTCATTAACCAAAAATCTTAATCAATTTTTCGTTGATTTATCTCAACGGGACATTGCCAAGCGTTCGCTCTGCACTCCAGTAAACTAGTTGAGAGTCGATTCGATTCAGTTTTAACAACGTTGATGAAACTGTTGCTGGAATAAATTCGGCTTATTAGAAGGAAAAATTTACTCATTTCTATATTTTAAAGAAGAAAATGTATTACCAACAACAAGACAACTAAACATTACTCGAATTCCGTCTTTTTATTATTTCCAAAAACAATGGAAAATAATAGTAAATATAATGTTAATTTTGTTAATAAAAGTTAAAAAACTAATTTCGAGACTGAACTTAAACAATGTGGATTATGCTTTTAAATTGATGACTTGACTTGAATTAAAGAAATCTTCAAAAATCTGCATTATTTGAAAACATTAAAATGCAAACAATTTACAAATATATGCTAGCATAAGTTGAGTATTAAAATTAATTTGTCAAGTTTATTAACCCAACTAACTTTTTAATTACTATTAATTTTCATTGTTTTTGTCAACAATTAATAAACAACTTCGTCACTTCCGTGACACAATAAGTTTGTGGATCAAAATTTTAAATCCCTCGCATAAAAAGTTTCACTACAAAAATAAAAAATTTGCACTTATGGCGGCATTGACCTGGATGTGCGATTGGAAAAAATCCCAGTTGTCCCTCTCTATTGCATTAAACTAAAGGAAATCAACTTGACATTGCTAAATTATTAAATCTATCACATAAAATAGTTAAATATTTTGGGATAATGCTAAATCTCCCATTAGTTAAGGACTTTTTTTTCTAATTATAGCTAGTCAAGATATACTTCAACATCATCTTAAGCTACGTAGAAAAAACCTTAATTGATAAAAGTATTTTCGGAAAAATGCATCAATAGAGTAATTTAAGTTGAAAATCAACCAGATGCTTTAACAAAGAATCTCCTGTAGAGTGTAAATAATTATCTATTATGTCATAAACACGCTTCTATTACCGGTAATTTATGTTACCGGCACGAAAAAGAAAAGGTATCATTACTACACAATAAACACTTATGGGCATATTAATTATTTTCAGATGTTTTTCGAAAACTTAGTATTTAGAAGAAAATAAGTGTTGCTTGGTTGAAAATGCGATGTTAATTATGGAAAAGTGGTCAAAGAATAAACTCCAGCGGTCAAATCGTAAGGAATATATTATTTTCGGTCATTTAAGCATTAGCATGTTTTTACACGGCAAATAAACTTTACATTTAATGTTCTTTTTATTTTTTTTTACAAAAAAGGAAGTATTGTATATTCGCGAAAAAAACTTTCACTCAAAAATTGAAATTAATTTCCTTTTTACTCACCCCCGAATGAATATTGAGTTTTTTTTTTTTTTTTTTTTTTCCGACTCGATCACACGTGGATAAGTACCTAAGAACATATAGACACGCAAAATAACCATAATGACGATTCCCAAGTTAATTACAAGGAATTTTCTCGTGACGTCTGTATGTGCGGATGTGTATGTATGTCGCATAACTCAAGAACGGTAAGTTCTAGAAAGTTGAAATTTGGCGCGTAGACTCTAAGTAGGGTCTATTTGTGCACCTCCCGTTTCGGTTGCATTCTAGTGTTTCTAAAGGAGGTCTTTTGCCCCTTTTTGGAGGTAAATAATTGTTAATTTAGATGTAAACTCAAGTGGTGTTATAACTTGGCGGAAACTTGGCGATATATCGCCAGTTTTTCAGTCGCCAAGTTCTGTCGCCAACTTGGCAACAAATTTGGCGATTTTTTAAAAAATTTGTTTTAATTTCGATACTGTTGGTGATATTTAGAGAGTAAACTATTGATTTACATTAAATTTGCCAGTAGTGGGGAAATGACATTAAATTGGAATACAAATACAAATACAAATGTGACGACCAGCAACAGGCTCTGGGCCCAGCTAGGCTGGTCCTGGTCAATTAATTAGTCCCCAATGAAGATCAATGGCCCTCTTAAAGCTATCCACTCCCTTGCTCATTACCGCCTCTTCCGGTAAGCTATTCCAAGTGCCCACGACCCTGCTAAAGTAGTAGTTTTTCCTGATTTCCAAGTTAGCCTGAGATTTAAATAGCTTAAAACAATGACCCCTTGTCCTGCTTTCCCCGCAAAAATTTAATCCATTTACATCTTTCATTTTGATAAATTTAAATAACTGAATCATGTCCCCTCTGACTCTCCTTTGCTCTAGGCTATACATGTTAAGCCTATTAAGTCTGGTATCATAATCTAAATCTGAGAGTCCCCTTACTAATTTAGTTACCCTTCTTTGAACCCTTTCCAATACAAAAATATCTTTCTTCAGATAAGGCGACCAGAATTGCACAGCATACTCCAAATGAGGTCTTACTAAACTCCTATATAAAGGCAGAAGAACTTTCTTAGATTTGTTTGAAATAGATCTATTGATGAACCCAAGCATTTTGTTGGCTTTGTTACTAGCAATACTGCACTGTTGACTAAACTTGAAGTCCTGATTTATAAAGACACCCAGATCCATAACATTTTCTGCCTGATTTATGACTGAACCCTGTAAACGATATCTCATACGCTTATTTCCATGACCTAAGTGTAGCACTTGACATTTCCCTACATTAACTGCCATACCCCATTTATCTGCCCACTTAGTAATATGATCTAAATCCTCTTGCAGCTGTTTTACTTGTTCTTCATTTTCGACAATCCCCATAACTTTTACATCGTCAGCAAAACAATTCATGCTTCCAGAAATATTTTCATTGATGTCATTCATAAATATAATAAACAAAAGAGGCCCTAAAACTGATCCCTGAGGAACCCCACTTAAAACATCACTCCAATTAGAGTGATTTCCTCTCACAACTACTCTTTGCTTCCTACCAGTAAGCCAATTTCTTACCCAAAGTAAAGTTTTTCCTCCTATTCCAATGTCAGCTAACTTGCTGAGAAGAGCAACATGCGGTACCTTGTCAAAAGCTTTTTGAAAATCAATATAAACAACATCCACACATTTTTTGTTATCTAAAGCTGAGGTAACCTTGTCGTAGAAATGCAATAGATTAGTAGTACAGGATTTACCTTTCCTGAAACCATACTGCAAACTACACTGTAAAAAATCTCGGAAAACTCTCTGAATATATAAAAAAGTTTTCCGTAATACACAGATTCGTACGCCCTCCGCAGTTTTCTGAAATAATCAAAAACGTTTCCCGTATAGCAAGAAAGTAAGAGTCGACGCATGCGCAGCTCACAATTTTATAGTCCAGCAGAAAATCTAAACTGAAACTTTCGAAAGCACGCAATAAAAACAAGTGCTGACTCATGTATGCGAAGTAACAGTCATCAAGGGGATTAGTAGAAGTTTTGTTCCTCGCATGAATTCACTGAAGATAATTCTAAAGTCTTATATTTTCTTGCATATGTATCGTCATAAGATTGAATTTGAAGCTATGTCACTTATTTTTAAGTACGAAGTGCAAATTCTCGACGCATGCTCGCGGAAGGAATACAAATTGAAATTGAAAACCAAATAACTACCGAGAGGACGCCATGTAAATTCATTGCGTCGCATAACTTGTGTAGGTAATTTACTTTTTTCTTGGATACTTTTCTTCTTTCTACCAAATGGGTAATTTTTGTTGGCAGAATTTTATTCTGTCATAAAAATCACCTTTTTGGTGACCAAAGCCTGCAAAAGACCACCACCGACGAATAGGTAAGTCGCTTTGCAACTCTATTACTTTAAAGAGATTTAGTTCATATAAATCTCGTTAAAAAAAAACTATTTTCTTCAGTATTATTTTTTCGTTGTGAACTATTGCAATTTGAAAATATTTTACATTACATAGAACACATATTTAAAGTGCAAGTGTGTCTAGTTTTATTCTGTAAAATTTATGAATTGAAGATTATAAAAAAATTTAAATATGTGTTATTGTGTACTTTGTTTTTATGTGTCAATCTCAGTTAATATTTGGCTATGTATCAAGCATTATGAATTAAATGTTATAATATGCAAATTGTCAGGTTTGATAGTTCGTCTTTAAGGTTGCATGTTTTCATTCTCTTGTAAACAGTGTAGCTAGATTGTATGAAGTAAAAAAAAAAAAAACTATCTCTTGTAATTAGGAACATAGTGCTTCAGTATTATCTAAATGACGATATCTCTTTAAATATTTGCATTAGCGAAACGCTTTAAATTAGTTAAATGTGTATTAATTTATTTAACAAATAGATACATATATGTATTTAAAAGTGTCTTCATTTTTTTCGTTTTACGAGCCTCAATTTTACCAAAAGCAAAAAAAAAAAGACTTAATAAAATAATTTTGTATTTTTACACCATATTAAAGTATTTGACTTATAATTTATATGATACTTTGATTTATAATGTATGTGATACTTTGATTTATAATGTATATGATGTTGCTTTTTCAAGGGGGGGTGGGCGCTTCATAGCATTTTATGGGTGCACCATCACTTTTATGGTGGGGGAGGGGTTATTCTCGTATATATGAAATGGAATAATCATGTAATAGAGTTCAATGTTTTAATAAATAAAATATATAATGCATTTTGCGCACACAATAAAATAAAATCAGTAACCTATTTTGAATAAGTATTTATATTTGTGATGAGCTGGAAAAGGGCAAGAACAGAAGAATCAACCCGAATGGTTCCAGCAGGGGGACTTGGTGTCATATTTAAATTCATCAATTTCTCTGTTGGTACTTTTCGGTACACTTTGTTCGTCAGAGAAATTGACTTGAGGTGAACGAATTCCGGAACGCGAAGGGTATGTAAGTCCTGTCAAATTTTATCCGAAGATAAAAGCTATCAAGTTTGATACAAGATATGTTTTTAAGTTCTGCATTAAAAATAAAATATGTTGATAGTTTTGTCTTGAAAATATTGAGAGAAAAACTGAAGTTTAAGATTGTTTAACAAACAATCCCCACTTTTCAGAAGGTACCCCCACTCCAATTCCCCGACGATTTTGTGATTAGGAATGAAACTACTAGATTATTTCATAATTTTTCAAAAATTTATAACTGTGCATATGTTATGCTGTTAACCATGCTATTTGTCATTAGAAATTCCAAAAAAAAAAAAAAATCCACGAATAATTCTAAAATTGCTTGTATTATTGCTCTTAGATATGAAAGAATTGAAACTGATATGGTATGCAATACTATAATAAAGAATTATGTTTTAGAAAAAATCACGGAAAAGGGATTCCGAAATTCTCGGAAACGTTTTTGAAAATTGTTTGGAGAATTCCGAAATACTCGGAAACGTTTTCGAAACTTTCATGAACCACAGCTGCACAGAATACTCAGAAACATTTCTGGAAATTACGGAAAGAGGATTCCGAAATACTCAGAAACGTTTCTGGACATTACAGAAAGAGGATTCCGAAATACTCAGAAACGTTTTTGAAACTTTCATGAACCACAGCTGCACGATATACTCAGAAACGTTTCCGGATTTTTTTTACAGTGTAGTCAACAGACTATTAGTCTCTAAGAACATCATGATCTTAATTTTGATCAAAGTTTCGAAAATCTTACAAATCACCGAAGTCAAACTTACAGGTCTATAATTCCCAGCAATACCTTTAGACCCCTTCTTGAAGAGTGGCGTTATGTTAGCCAGCTTCCAGTCCTCTGGCACCGTCCCCGAGTTATAAGAAGCATTGAAAATAATCAAAATAACATCCACTAATTCCTCTGCACATTCTACTAAAATTTTTGGATAAATATTATCTGGTCCCGGAGCTTTAGTTGCTTTAATCTTTTTCAAATGAAATAAAACCTCCTCCCTGGAAAATACAAAATCCTCAAGCTGTATAATAGCTTGTGTCTTGTTAGTGTCAACTGTTGAGATACAGTTATCGTTAAACACACTGGAAAAAAAGTTATTTAGAACATTTGCAATATCCCTACCGTTTTGGATTAAATTTCCATACTCATCAACCAAAGGCCCAATTTGACTGTTTCGAGCTTTCCCAGAATTAGCGTAAGCAAAAAACCTCTTAGGATTCCCATCAATGTCATCTGCCAGCCTTTGCTCCAATTCCCTTTTCTGAATCCGTACCAAATACTTAAAATTTCGCCTTGCCTTACTATACTGGAGTCTCTCTGCACTCTGACCAGTTTCTTTAAACTTATGAAAAGTGGCTTGCTTATAATTAAGAGCTTCTTTAGTCTCCCTGGAGAACCACATGGGCCAAATTTTGGTACTAACACCTTTTCTCCTAAATGGAACATAGTCCCCAACGGTTTTAGCAAGTTTATCCTTAAATTCCGTCCATTGCTGATCTACGTCGCTATTTTCCAACCCTGACGAAAAAACCTCTTTCAAGCTCTGCCTAAGTGCAACAAAATCGGTGTTTCTGAAATTGGGCACAAACCTAAAATTATCATCTTTGCACACTTCAAATTTAACCCGGAACCTAATGCTGTTATGATCACTATCTCCAATATGCTCCCCTACACTCAACCCCTGAACAAAACTACCTATGTCACAAAAAACTAGATCCAAAATTGCCTCCTCTCGAGTTCCCTGAGTTACAACTTGATCTAAGAAACAGTCACCAATTACTTTTAAAAATTCCTCTTCTTTGCCATTACCAGAATAAAAATTATTCCAATCAATACCCGGAAAATTGAAATCCCCCATTATGATAACGGATCCCTTACTGGACATGTCACTAATAATACGGTACATCTGTTCATCTTGTCCCTGGTTTGAATTAGGTGGCCTATAAATGTTTCCAAACCGTAGCTTTTTGCCCTTACTGCTCATCAACTCCAGCCAAACCATATCAATATCAGTAGGCTTATCATTTATGACCAATTCATTGCAAATAAAATTGTCTCTAACATAAAATAAAACCCCACCACCTCTTTTACCTACTCTATCCTGTCTGAACAAATTATACCCAGCAATATGTAATAACTCTGCATCAGATTCGGTAGCCCATGTCTCTGTAATTCCAATAACATCCAACTTCTCATCCATAACTATGCTTTTCAATTCATCCATCTTGTTCCTAATACTGCGAGCATTGGTATAGAAAACTTTAAGCATGCCTAAGTTGCTTTTATTTAACACCCTGAAATTTCCTAAATTACAATTGTTAACATTACTACTCTTGTTCATCACTTTATTTCCATTTCTAGCAATTCCCAAAAAAATTTCATTCTCTCGATACCTGATGCTTGAACCATGCCCCCCATTCCAACTTAGTTTTTTGACTCCGAAGCCCTCAAAATTAATCCACTAACCATTTTGACCCCTGTAGAGCTCAGATGCAGGCCATCCCTAGCAATCCAATCCCGTTTACAATGACTCCATACATCAATGAACCTGATACTGCGCTTTTCGCAAATTGACTTCAGTAGCAAGTTCATACACCTCGCACGTTGATTTAGCCAGCTCCTATGCACTCCATACCTGGGAAGCAAACCAACCACTTGGACATTCGTCGAAAAGCTGGTTGCTTTATCCAACAGGGATTCCCATTCCCTAGAAAACTCCTCATTTTTACTGTGGCCTACATCATTTGTTCCCACCCACAAAGTAACCATGTCCTCCTTATTCAATACTCCCTTCTTTTCAGCAACCATATTAACGTCTTTTACCCGAGCCCCTGGTAAACAACACCTAGCCACCTTACGCTTTACTCTCCCAACTGTGTTACCCACCTCCCTTACCATAGAGTCCCCCAAAATTACACCCTTAGTTTCCCAATCTAACTCCTCATTTGAAACTTCCCCCTGAATCTCTGGAACATTTATACCCTCTACAACTGGCTTACACCCTAATGCTAACTGGGCTTCCAAAACTAGCATCTTAAGTCTTAAGTCTGAGAGTTCAGCACATTTAGTGCAAATATAATCCTCCTCAAAAACAGACTCATTTTCCCCCTTATACAGGCAGAACATATGACATAAATCACAAGAGATCCACCTGTCCCCCTTCCCACTCTTTACCTCTTTCATAATGCATATAACACCCATTTCTACTCAGTGAATATGTTCCAAAAGGCAAAACAGAAAGATAAAAATGCAAAAAAACACAGAATAAATACTAAAAACAGCAGTAAATAAACAGAGTTGCTACACCCAATAAAGCACACAAGATCAAAAACCAGGAGATCACCACATGTTAGGCTTAGCTCCAAAAAATGCAAAAACACTTCAAGAATACAATAACAGCAAAAATGAGCCCCCAAAACACAATAAAACTAAATTACATGATAAAGTGAAGTAAAAAAACCTAAAACTAGACAGTAATAATGAAAAATTATAGTAAGAAAACACTTATCAAATCAGCAGCAATAACACTCCCTGCATCACAGGCGCCCTCTAGTGGCCAAAAAAGGACAATGTAAAAGGAAGTCATGTGATGCACACATAGGCTCGTTTTATTTGGTGGCAATACTTAATTAAATTACTAAACTAAAATTTCCCTAAAAATCTATGTTTAATTTAGACATTTGTGACAATGTTATCAAAATAGCACAAAATGACCGATTTTAAGAATATTAAAAAACATGATATAGAAAAAGCGCGCACATTCGTCGTGCTTCAAAAAGACATGTAAAACTCAATTACTTTACCAGACTGGTTGTGCATGAAGACAACCAGTCTGGTTGCGGTTACCATAGAAATAGCAAGCGGCCAATTAAGACGATTCGTTCTAAATGAGGGGGGAGAGGGGAAATTTTGATGAACGTGTTTCATGCATTTCAAAGTGACTCTGCTAAGTTTAAAGACTAGAACACATCTGTGGGGCAAGCTGGCACCTCTGCAAACTAATAGCTGCGTCAACTTCCGCCTGTACACCGGATATCCGCCTTTCCACCTCATTGGTGGTCAGATAGTTACTATGTTTGTGTGTATCCTTGTTTCCATCAGCCATAATCCTCAGCCGAATAAATCAACCCCTGTGAATCATCCAAACTACTAATTGAAGCCTTTTTCAGCTAATGACAAGACTTAATTCGACGGTTCGGGTGCACAACTAAACGTTTATAACTCGGCTGTTGAAAACTGGGGATCCAATAGCTCCAGGGCTTTAAAAATCATATCGGGAACTTGATATGAGTTAGGTCAGTTAATTTTGAAGGAATCGGTAGCTCAACAAATTTTAGGTTCAGCTCTGCGCTTTCATTTTTTAAAAAAATTTCCACAAATGGTGAGGTTTACTGTGACACGTTATAGGGTTATTTTTTCATTAGTTGATTGATACTCAATATCAATACATGGTCGCTGCATACGGTGACAGGAAGCTTACAGGACTTAAAAACATTCTTATTCTTACTTTCAAGAACTAGGAATCATTTTAACTTAATATTACATTTTGTAAAAACTGTTCGTGCCAATTAGGGCTCAAGCTGTAGTCTTATTAAAGATTATTTAATGTAACTACTACTAGTGCCTCGATACTTAATACGTTTTCTCATAGAAAAGGGGTCTCTTCTAACACTGAAGCACGTGAATATAACGTATTTTGTGACTAGTTAGTTAGAACTTTGCTGTCTGAGTAAGCTATACGTGTAAAGATCAATTACATGCATAAAGCGATAAATATCGTCTTTTCTTTTTCTTTTTTTTGAATTAATTTTTACTTATATTTTTATTTTGTTTTATTTTACTTTCATTTTCCGAACAAAGCACACTTTCTAAATAGTAGAATTTTTTTTCTTACCACATTCGAAGAAATTTTTGTTTAGCTTAATCGTATGAATAGCAGGCAAGAGGAGTAACATAAAATATATGCTGGCGGATTTATTAATTTTTTTCCATCTGTTAGTGCAGAAGTTTTGAAGTAAGACAACAGCATTCATGTGTGAAAGTTTAATGGGACCACGTCGAAACGAGTTAAAGCCATTTTTTTCAACTGTTCATGGTGTGTTAAAAGTAAAATAACTTGTTTATTTTGCTATTTTTTCTTCAAGTACGATCACAGCAACTTTAACGATCATCTGAAGTAACAAACTTACGAAACGGGTAGAGATTTTTTTTTTACTCATCCGGTTTGAGTGTTAAAAGATACGCAAGAATTAACGTTAAAACGACTTTGATTTTAGAAAAGAAATGAATGTATAGAACAAAACATGGCAAAAATATCAGGGCAAATGTTTAAACTATTTTCAGAAAACTAAAACTCTAATCGTAAAACTAATTCAACAAAAATGTTTTCGAAATGAACTTCTATTATGATCAAGAACGTTCAATAAGTGACTAGATATTGATTTTTATGCATATTCTTTTTAAAGACTGACTAGGCACATACTACTTCTTTTGTCTTCATATTCTTCTCTGCTTTACAATTAGCAAATTTTAAAAATATTTCTGATTTTTACTTTCATTTAATTGATAAACAATGCCTATTAATTAAGTACAAGTCAAAAGAAGTTGGCCGTTAACAGATTAAAAATTATTTACCTAATGGTATAAAGTTAATATTATATATCATCCAGCCTTAAGCGTCCATACTTTGGCATTAATTTGAATTTTGGCATCTTGAACTTAACTTATGTTTTCTCCATCACGAATTGCGATATGGTCTATTTCGTTGGATTTTTTGCATTTAGAATTGACTCACATCGCAATCATAATTGCAAAAAACATAAATACAAGTTGACAAAATTTAAAAGGATGCCAGGGGCGGGATGCTTTGAGCTGGATAACAGATGTCATGTGCTGGATACTGGATAATAGATGTTATGTGCTGGATACTGGATAATAGATGTTATGTGCTAGGCTCTGGATGATAGATGTTATGTGCTGGGTGCTGGATGTCGTGTGCTGAAAGCTGGGTGTTTTGTGTTAAATGCTGTTTTTCTCCAAGGAGTATTGTGTAAAGTAGAGAGGTCGGGTATGAATAAAGTCGACTCCGGTGGACATGGACAAGGAGCCGGAGGAGTCTGCCACTTTCCGGGAGGAGTGCCAGCTCACAGAGGCCTGTGAACCTCAAAAAGGACAGGACGCAATTCAACGGTCAAGTGAAAACAAGAAGCAACTATAATCGCTCATTGTTTTTCTTTTTTTTTTTTTTTTTTTTTGACTCCCTTTCGGCCATTCAAGCAACTGCAGCCCATAATATAGAAGATTCAAAAAGTTTTGAGAAATGCAGACAAAAGCTTGAAGATTAAAGGGAATGAATGTCATCTTACAGTGAATTCCATCCCATGTTGGAATCTTTGGAAATGAATGCGCCGATAAATCAGCAAAAAAGGGAACAAAAATTTTACAATCAAATATAACCACGAAGTATCATTTACATCAATGAAAAGAATAATTAAAAATACCACAAAGAAAAATTACAACACTAAATTTCATGAAGAAATTTAAAAAAAAGAAATAGAAGGAGACAATTTTTAAAATTCCAGATGCTCTCAGTTCTGTTGTAGTTGCAACATTTCGTTTGGAAACTGGTCACGATGGCCTTGCCAAACACCTGCATCGCACCGGTATACATAATAGCCCCAGCTACACTTTATGCAATGAAAATATAAAGATCAATAAAAAACATCTACTCAATTGTTCTTCTTTGAACGAAGAAAATTTGCGACCGATATTGGCGTGCCAGGGAGATGATGATGCTGACATTTAGTGACGGAATTATTTTGTATTTCATGTATTTATAAGTATTTTTTTTTCTTAGAATCTTTGTACATTTCCTTATTGTTTTGTTGTTGATAACTTTACTGTTCTATACATTTCGAAATTTGTTATCAAAGCTTCTTTATTTCAATTTTTAGCTCCAATCTCATGTATCCACGATACATGAAAACCCATGATGTAAAATCAAGTGCTTTTGCAATTAAAAAATAATAATCGCTCAAGAAAAAAACTCATTAGAGAAATACTTGTATTTAATTCACCACTATTTTACTGAATGCAGTTTCAGACAAATTGAATCATTTATTGGAAAACAATAAAGAAATACATGCAATATACCAGTTGAACCGCAGAATGCTGCGGACACTCATTGGTAAGATGCATTTACTTTTTCTTCCAGTTTGTTAACGCTCTCAGCTTCAATGAGATAATGTCTGCTTCGTTTGATTCGTCACTTTTGCAAACTGATGAGTTTTATCAAGAACGAAAGTGCCATCTCTGGCTGTGATAGCAGCACTGTCTCTTATATTGCACGAAGTTCTGCCTTGGTCCTGGTTTAGGGGTTTTAAGCAGTGTTGCCAGATTGGGGGAAATTTCCCCATTTTGGGGAAATCTGGTGCTCTCTGGGGAAATTTTGGGGAAATAGGTTTTGAGGGAAATTCTTCGGGGAAAATTTTTTTCCTTGCGGAAAACCTTGGGGAAAAAAACCTCTGGAAAAAAGATTATTTTTTCCTATTTAAATTCGCGTCAAGAAGTAGTGGGATCGTTGTTTGTATCAAACAGCGTTGGGTTAGCTTTGCTCAATTTTATGGAATTCGCATTTCGCATTATGTGGAATATTATGCCATGGAATTCGCATTAATGTTCTGCGTAAGTAACTAGTTGATACGTGAAACAGGTAAAAATAAGCGTGAGGAAGAGTGTTCTTGGATAAATATATACAAAAATCATAGTTTAAATGTACATACAGTAAATGCGAGTAGAAAAAAAAATATTTGGTTATTTCTTATCTCTCGGTCAAGCGCTTGTATTTATGACTAGTGGCACTCGCACGGCTTTGCCCGTAGTAGAAAATTAAAAGGTCTTTTGGTCCCCCTGTATATTTACAAATAATGCATGATGAATTTTATTCGCCAATTGGCTTGCCCACGTTACGGTTCCACGTTATGATAACTTGGTAATTTACTCGTCCATCTTATGATAATTTTGCTCGGGAAAATGTTCTTAAAATTGGAATAGAAAAAGAACAAAATCAAATGTTCAAAGAATCGCTTAAAGGTGCACACCCCCATGCTACAAACTAATTCTTTGCCAAATTTCATGAAAATCAGCCGAACGGTCTTGGCGCTATATGCGCGTTAGAGATCCTGATAGACAGAAAGAGATCCGGACAGAGAGATATTCAGACAGAGAGACTTTCAGCTTTATTATTAGTAAAGGTAAAGAAAGATAACGATAAAAAAGACAAAAAAAAAGCGAAAATTGAAGAAAAAAAATTGAGGAATTTTATAAGAAAATTTAGCTATTTGGGGAAAAGAAATTCAAGAGACAAAAATATTAGAGGAAGCCGATTCATTTTTTGAAAATATTAGTGAAAAAATAATTTTTGCATTTGGGGAATTTTGGTAGAAAACATCGCTTTTTTGGGGAAAAGTTGGAAGGAAATTGCGGAAATCTGGATTTGACCATTTGGCAACACTGGTTTTAACTTACTGCTAAATAAAGAAATAACTTTTGTTGGACATCCCTTCAAATATCTACTCTCTCTGTCTCAAACTAGTTGCCGCGTTTGAAGATATTTGCACTGATTATTGAAATTGATAAATTTCTGATTTTATTTAAACATTTCAGGGTTGCTATGCTATCAGTAAACGTTTACTTACCAAGACATTATCTCCTTCCATCATTAAATCAGTACTAAATTAGTATAGTAGTGTGTCAACTCTGTACTTTTACAACTAATTTGATACTGATTTAAGAAGGGAAGGAGGGAGCTCTTATAGAGAGAGAAAATGTTGCTAGTTGATAGCATAGTAGCCGAAATCTTTAAAAAAGGTTTGAATAAAATCATGAAATCATAGATTTCAATACGTACAGAGTAGACAAGTACAGAGTACAAGAGTACTCAAGTGTAATAACTAGTTTTGGACAATTCTTTGACCTTAATGCGTCGATTAATTTGTCGGACGAATGTAAAAATTATTTTAAAATATTTCTATTTAAAGGATTAAAGTTTCTGCCAAAGCTTTTTTGGATAGAAGAAAAATGCTGATTATAGTTTAGATTTTTGAAAATCATGTAATGGAAAGTGATTTATTTTCAAAGTAATTGCAGATCGAGAGTTTTAAAAATAAATAACCTTCTTCACATTTAGCGCTCGTAAAATCAATTATTAATGTTAATCGTTTTTGAAAATAGTTGTGATGAAATTTAAGCTCCTTTCAAGGCAATTAGAACTAAGTAGATTCTACTTAGCTCGAAGATTTCGGAATCGATTTTTGTCGCATGAAGTTCCAAAAACACGGTCGAAAATTAGTACTTCTCGTCACGTCTGTATGTACGTATGCATGTGCGTATGTATCTTGCATAGCTCAAAAACGGTATGTCCTAGAAAGCTGAAATTTGGTACGTAGACTCCAAGTTGTGCACCTCCCCTTTTGGTTGCATTCGGATGTTCCAAATAAGGTCGTTTACATCTTTTTAGGGAGCAATCATTGTTAATTTCAATGCAAACTCAAGTGGTGTTATAATTTGGCAAACACTTGGGCGGTGCAAATTTAGCATGTTTTTTTTTTTTTTTTTTAAATCTGGTTTCATTTTGGCCACATTTGGCGATATTTAGAGAGTTAACCATTGAATCACATTTAAATGTCCAATATTGGGAAAATTAATCTGTATAAAACGTTTTTTTACTTCCGTTCGCAAAAACTTGGGTAAAAATATTTGAAATGTATCTTTGCTTACTCCAAGGCACTGTTATCATTAAATTGGCGTAAAAAGAAGTCATGTGATGCACACATCAGCTCGTTTTTAAATTATTTTAAATATCTGTTTTTAATTGAATGACAATAATTTTTCTTTTTATTTCCTATAAGTATTACATAACATTAAAATGGTGACTAACTATTTAGTTTGATCAACTAAAAGTTGTCATATCTGAATAAAAATAACTTCTTCATTTTTTCATTTTATTAAGATGATTTAAAGCAACCACACAGAAAATATATATGACCATTAATTACTTTAATTGCAAAAAATTACAATACAGTCTTCAAAAGTTTCTTTTGTCAGAAATTGTTCTTTTTCCTTCAATTTTATTTATAAAGATGAAAAAAACATTTCAATTATCACAAAATCTCTTTTAAGTAAAACAAGATATCTTAAAACTTATGACAACTTCATTAATAACACAAGACTGCAAAAAAAAAAAAAAAAAAAAATCAACTGAATGGAATATTTTTGGTAAATTTTGTTTTCGAGTATGCTGAATCCAGAAGAAAACCCTCCACCCCCCCCCCCCCATCACTTACGGTTTTTGAGAGAATAATAACAGTGCAAATTATTGCATTAAATTAAATGCAGTGCAATTTATTGCATTAAACTGAACATTATTTCTCAAAATAAACAATTCGTTCATGATATACTTCATATTCTATGTTCACTCTTGTTGTCTGTGAAACCTTTACTTCTTCTCTTTGGTGCTCCTCCAAACACGCTTTCGCTTTCCATTTTCCGCTTGATCATCCATTAATAGTCAGCTAGCATATTTAAATTTAATCTTCCTTGGTAGCGTTTTTTCTGAACATCCTAGTGAAATCATTTGCTTTACTCTTCACTATAGGCTCCCAATGTTTCGAGAAAATAGGTGAGATGTAAGAAATGGACCTTTAAGCTCATCTTGCAATCTTGAGCTTTGTATGCAGCCAACATGCATTGTACAATGGTTTTGTAGAGAGAGAGTCTTGTCTTTAGTGTGTCCCAAAAACTTGTGTACAACCTCTTTGAAGGATTCCCATGCTTCTTTTTCTTTTTTCCCCATTGCTTCTGAAAAGAGGGGATTGGATAAAAGTTTTCGTACATCGGGACCAGTAAAAATCAACCTCTTTCAACTTGGCTGCAGACAGCTTACTTGGAACACAGATATGTGAAACATTGCCCATCTTTCAGCTGTGATTTCACTAACTGCTTCATAAGTCCTAATTTAATATGCAAAAGGTGGAAATAAAACAATTTCACATGGTACCCAAGGTTGTCCTTATGACGTTATTCTCACGGAGATTGAGTCATCTCTAAATGGTCTGTCATTTTTTGTCCAATGGCGATCTCTGTCTCGACTGTCCCACAGGCATAAGAAGCAGGGATGCTTTGTATAACCTGCTGGCTGGCCCAACAACATTTTTAATCCCCAAACAATCCATTGATGCTTTGAGAGTTGACTTCCTCAAGAATCACAGCCATTATAGTTTTCTTCCAAACGTATCGAGTGTCCCATAGGAAGTGATACAAATGTATTTCCATTGTGCAGCTAGTATACTTTGTGGCTCCTTTTCTATGAATCAATGAAATATAACTCTCTGATTATATGAATTTTGCAAAAACAAATTGAAGTGATAATAACTTTTTACTCTGTTTTCCGGTTTTAGTGAGAGAGAATCTATATGAAAGTTTTTTTAAAAAATCCTATGCAGGTTTTTGGTTGCAGACTTGTAATTTAAAAGTTATTTAAAAGTACACAGTAGTCTGCAGTAGTTCGAAAAAAAATCCATTTTCACGCATTTGCTTTTTAATTGCATGTGCACATATGCATTTCCATGTAATCCATGTTCTGTTGATTTGCTTTATCAAATCATGTCAGTAAAAGTACTAGAAAATTTTGATTCAATGACCAATTGCAAACAAAACCATATTGATGAATTGGTAAAAGAGGAAATTTTTAATATCCGTTTTTCTGACATTTATGTACTAATGTCATTAGAGGATAAAATATGAATTGCAAATCGTCGCTTCAGAGCAACAGTAAGATATCTTAGTGTTATTTCTGGGATTAAATATCTTAATGTTGTTTGATGCTGATATGAATTGTATATGTTCATATGAATTTGCACGTAATCTGTGCTCTATGTACATAAGCGTTAGTAAATCATGTCAGTGAAAGAATTCTAGCTCAGAAATTGTTTAATCAATGAACATTGAACTGTAAACAAAATCATATTCATGCACTGCTAAAAGATCAAATTTTTAGTATCCGTTTTTATGCATTTGAATGTCTAATGTCATAAGAGGATTCAATATGAATTGCACATGCTCATATGCATTTTCATATAGTCAGTGCTCTATTCATAAGCATTCGCAATCATGTTAGTGAAAGAGTTCTAGCTCAGTAATTTTTGATGCAATGAACATTTAATTGCTAACAAAACCGTATTGATGAACTGGTAAAAGGTTACATTCTTATTATCCGTTTTTATACATTTTTATGTTCTAATATCATAAGAAGATACAATATGAATTGCATATGCTTATATGAATTGTATGAACTCATATGCATTTCCATATGAGCATACAGGGTAGACCAGGGCACGTTTAGGCAGTGCCTTTTTTTCAAAACGAATTACAACTGGAGAGCCAACAGTCATAACAGATTGATGCTGCTCCCTAGCAAATATTCTCATAAGTTTTTGAGCACCAGTCGAGCTTCGGTTTAGCATTCAGAAAGAATAATCTGTTTTCTGCCAAGTTGAGTAAATTTTGTGTTGAACGTTTTGAAGCTTATTGTGAATAAATAATACTTTGTTACGAAAGAACAAATGCATAAAACGTACCAGAATTTTATCTTTTGTGAGAATTGTATTTGTATGAACTGAAATGTTATTAAATATTTTTGCACGTAAATCCAAACTTGGCGACGGGACAAGTTTACGTGTTGACGTCTGAGCACTTTTACGCACGTTCTTACTGTGTCTCACTCAAACGTGCCGCTGACACTTTTTTCGCTCCAAACTATCTCAAACCTTTTTAGTATTTTCCAGCTATTTAGTTTTTAAAATTACCATTTAAATTTTAATTAAGTTACACATTCGTATCTTTTAGCTTGCAATCATATAGTGCTGTCTTCATGCCCCTTCGGCTTTAAATTTATACACTATTCAGTCTTTTATAAATTTGCTTTATTTTAACGATGGTAAGACATTATGTTACTACTAATGTACGACAAAACACTAACAGAACCGGTGTCAAAATACACATGCGTAAACGTGCCCCGGTGCTGGGGCAAATTTATGTAACCGACTTGGGCTCAAAATTATTTTTTAACGGTTAAAAAAGAAACTGAGCAACAACTGAATATTACTAATTTTGTCTCCATTAACCGGAATGTCTAAAATTTCCAAAGTTGAAACATAAAAGTTAAAAAAAAAATCCATGTAAATGTGCCCCGGAATACACACACAATTCATATAAATACACACACACAAAATATAAAATATACACACAATTCAGATAAAACATAATCCAAGTTCTATTCATAAGCGTTAGCAAACCATGCCAGTGAAAGAATTCCAGCTAAGCAATTTTGGGCTCAATGCTCAACGAACATTGAACTGTAAATAAAACCGTCATGATGAACGGGTAAAAGATTAATTTTTAATTAATTTTCTCAGTTTTGTACCGAAATCTAAATGTGATAAAAGCAAATGCTGTGAAAATACTAACAGAATTTGGGTATAGCAGAATTATTTTATTAAACACATAAATCACATTCAAAAAGCCATTTAGTTTTATTTTCCGAAGAAGTGTGAAGTTTGAACCTCTATTGTTAGAAAAGGAAACTATTAAAAAGCTTGAACATTTTTCTTAGGCTAAAAGAGCAACTAGAGACTTACCCGGAGTTTCTTAGAAACTCTTGTTTTGACGATGCCTCCGAGAAAATGCTAAAGTGAGGCATAAATTACAGTAGCAGTATCGACTGGAGCCTAAGGAGCAGTTCAACAAGCAATGCAATAAAATATTTCATTGAGACGTAAGGCATTTCTTTGCTTATATTTCCGGATAATGACGTGAAAATTCATGTGTTATTGAATGCAAAGTTTTAAAATATGTAAGCCAACTTTAAGGATGCATTAATAAATATGATCAGAAATACAATATATTAAAACAGTTTTTTTTAAATTTAGCCTCAGACTTATTGTGCCAGATTTTTTTCTGATTTATTTGCTCATTTATTTATTTTTGAATAATTAAAGATTTTTCTCAATTTTACGGCATTGGAATGGGGTTGGTTTTCTTTCAAAAGTAATTAAACTGTCGAGCTATAAAAGGCTAACCATTAAAAGGAAGATATATGTTCTAGGAAGATTATAAAATAAATTGTCAGTTTAACTTTTTTTATCGGGCAAACGGAAATGAGTTTTTTAATTCACGCTTTCAGGGGGTAGGGAGGGAGGAATTGAAAAAGATTTTTATGTGATTTATTTATTTTTACATTTCTGGGCAACTTTGGATCTCTTTTCATTCACCCTGTTTAATTTTGCACGGTTTTGAGGATTTATACGTAAGAAATTCTCGGATTTGCATTCATCGCAGCCGTTTATCAAATTGGAAAGTTCAACATACTTTTCTATTATTTTTATTTTATAAAGTAAGTGCCGTTGGAGTAAATGCTTTATTGGGGCAAACTAGTTTCAATTATTTAGGCTACTCAACTTCTGTAGCACTTATTTAAATACAATTATGGGACCATATAACGGCATTTATGATTTATTAATACATAACCAGCACTAGTTTACATTACATTTTGTTATTTTAATGATAACCAACGAGCAAATTTCTCTCCTGGTCTTTACAAATAATTTCAAAAAAGAAAAAAAAAAAAACTGATTCATCCTTTTTAAGGAATTGCTTTTGCAAAGTCGTTGATCATTTCTGCGAATATTGTTTTCTTTCAACCTATATCGTATCAGTCAATGACGACAGTAGTGGTGCATCTGAAAAATTGTTCCCTGTTGCCTTCGAAACGTCCTGTTGCCCCTTAAGACACGGACACTTTCTTAAATTGGTGCAACTAGTGCTCTTTTCACTCCTTACGCAGCATACGAAATTAACATTTTTAAATCAACTAATCTTATTTCTCAAAAAATAGATAAATAAACAGAATTAAATTTAAAAAAGAAGAAGATTGAAATTAAGAAAAAAAGCACTTTCACTTCTTAGTCTTTTCAAGAGTTCATTTCTTTTACTAAGGAACGCAAATGAGGAATTGAAATGAGGAATTCGTCTTTCGGGGTGTCATTTTTCTTAAAGGCTCCGTTTTAATGCAAGTAATATTTCTGCGTGGTCCGTTCTTGCGATCGTCGATTTCGAGAAAAACTCATTATAGGACGAAAAAGCATGCTATTTTTTGAGAGATCTGCTCTTTTACTGATATTTTCCACCCTGCCCTCCTTTCGCTCAAGAGACCTATACTACGCTCACAGGAAAGATAGCCTAAGTGTAAACAAATAAATAAGCCATTTGGCGACGTCCATTCCGCGTTTGGTCTTGATTGGAAAAAAGTTGGTGCCAAGCTAGCGGCGAATGTGAATACTATTAGTGTAACTTTTTTATTCCAGAAAAATCCCCAAAAGTGACATACTAACAAACCTTTTAGCAACCTATATTCAGTAAATTACCGCCCATTAGCCACGGCTGAAGCAGAAATATATGAAATACACCGCCAGCTCAGTCATTTCCAGCCGAGGACTGCACTTTCCCATGCCGGGCTGATGAGTGCTAATAAGCACGAAACTGCAGTTCTCGGCTAGAAATAACTTTTAGCAACCTGTTTATTTACTTCTTGCCTATCTTTTCCGTGAACGCAGTATGCAGTCATTTAGACCACTACTTTAAAAGTTATCTTTACTTCATACCAAGAATTAACTCAAATGTCCCTTGTGGTTTAATGATTTATATCTTTCACCACAATGACCAGTGCAAGATACAGGTTCGAGGAGAACCTTATTACCACTTCTCCCGTGCTATATATCGACAAGCTTCCCGCTAAAAATGTAGAGCTTTTGAAGAAACATCAGCCTATCATGTCGCAGGAACTTCTGAATGGAATGACTTAATTAAAAACTGCTGAAGGCTTTCAGGGCCGGCGTCAATATAAAAAGAGAACTTTTCCGAGCTTATTGGCCGTGGTCTATAGGCAAAAGAAGAAAAACCAAACCTTTCGTCGAGCTCTGCGGCTGACATCATCGGTGGATGGGTTCGAAGTGACTGATGGCTGCTGCTCCAGACGGCTTAAAATAGACTGACGTCCACTCCCATTTTCCATCAGTGCACCATTCAGAGGAGACCGCCATCCAACAGAAGGACGCCATCTAATCAGGAGCCGGCATCCACCGGCAGTTTGGGAGCGCCATCCAACAAGGAACCGGCACTCACCAGTGGTTTGTCTTAAATACCAGAGCGACTGAAGCAGCAGTCATTGGTCACTTAGAACCCATCCATCGATGATGTCAGCCGCAGAGCTCGACGAAATGTTTAGTTTTTCTTATTTTTCCCATAGACCACGGCCAATAAGCCCGAAAACGTTCTCTTTCCAATGACTGAATTGCTTGGGTTTCAGATGGAGACCAAGCAAAAACAACTAGTTGAACCATAACGAAAAATGCTTCAAACTAAATATGGCTATATACATTGATTAAAGATATCGAAAAATAAAACAATTTAAAGGAAAATGTAAAAGATTAATAATTTTTTATACTCAGAATCTTCTTCTTGAGTTCGGTTTTTCTACTTTTGTCATAAGACTTCACTTTTAAAAATTGAAAAAGTCTTCTATTACCCCAAAAACACAAGGAATAATTTTTTATTTTTTACTTATTTTACTTCTTTTATTTCCATCATAGGGATGTTATTCAATACGCAAGTTTATTATTTCTTGAGAATAAAAAGAAAATTCGTACGGAGCACCTTGTGACAGAATTCCCTTTTCTCTAAGTGGAAAATAAAATCAAAGGGTAGAATGTACTGAAACAGAGGAATCGAAATTTCTGCTTTTTTGAAATCTTATTTGTATGGGTTAGAACGATAGTCGCATAAGTTAAAATTTTTACAAATTGAGTTAAGGTAGACGAATACCCTAACTTTTGAAAAAAAAATCGATTTTGAGAAATTTAGACAGCCCTAGTGTTCTTTCTGATTCCTCAATTGTTTTTTAAACCGACGAGTTATTGAGAAAACTAAAAGAAATTTACTAAACTCAAATGCACTACTTTTAACTGATTTTTTTTTTCTTTCTTGGTTTTCTTATAACCATGTTTTCAAGTTTTTATATACGCTAACAGCTGTAGCGAAAAAACTATTAACTTTAAAGATTTGAAACTTTGCAAACATGGTAATGGAACAAATTACTGTGATATAAATCTCATAAAGTTAATGTACATGCAATATGTGATTTTGAAATAATGATCAATTAAACTTAGGGGACAGAAAGCACGCTTTTCGGGGGCAATTTTCAAACATTTACCCATAAAACCTGTTTTTAGTTGATTATTTTCAAATTGGAGGGTCATATCACTCTCTGGTATCTCACAAAGAAACAGACACAAAAAGTTTTTAAAATTATGAAAAAATGAAAGCACTGGAAGTGTGCGAAGGAAATGGTAGTTTTTGCTAAAAATATGGCATTTAAAAAATAATAACGTATCGATTTTTTTTCAACGAATAAACAGTCAAAATGTGTTATTTATGTCATATTTAATAATCGTATAAAGTTTCAGAAAGGTGCAATGAATGTTGAAGAAAAAATAATTAGGGTGTTCGCCTACCTTAACCCATCAAAAAAGGTACGATTTTTATTTATTTATTTTCAGAAAAACTGGCAAGTAAAATATCGTGGTTTTATTTATTTTTTTTTTTTTTTTTTTTGGCAGAAAATTAACATATAGGTATAGAGTAAGCATAACAATGGCATTTCTAAATAGAGATAGATATACTAAGAGATGCTGCCAAGAACTAATACAAAACTATATGGAACCTCTATTGCCGTCTGGTGTACACAATGAAAAGGAGCTAATGTAGGTTTGGTGCAATGTAGGTTTGGTGTGCATAAGTATTGGATATCTTTCCAACCTCATAAGCAGTTGCGTACATAGTAGACTTCGGTGCACCGCGAAACTTATAAGTGCGCCTCCTCATAAAGGTTTTTGAAAACTAATTAACACATAGTTTTATTTCTTCAGAGTGTGTGCCCTCACACTTCTTGCGCTCCCCCCCCCCCCAGGTTGCGGGAATGCCCTGTACCCCACCGCTCATAAGGTATGTTATTCAATTTTGAACCTGAAGATACTTTAAAGTACCGGCACTAAATAAAGGGTGAAACATGCTGCAATCAGTTTTTCATAAAAGTTGATGAATAATGAAAAGTACCTGTGTTCAAATACATATCTCTCTCTAAATATTAAAAATTTACGTAGTCTTTCTTTTTTTTTTTTTTTTTTTTTGTGGATTACTCGAAACTAGGTTAGAATAAAGTGGATCAAATACCTTTGTGCATGAGGAGTAAAAATAATTTTAAAACAAACAACGTAAAATTGTACGAAAATTGCAGGTAACTGCAGACACGTCTTACGGGTTTACAAGGAACCCCTTTTTCAATGCAAAATAAGTGAGCTTATGGATGAAAAGAATTTTCGTCGGATGTCTTTTCGTCCATAAGTTCACTTATTTTGCTTTGAAAAGGGTGTTCCTTGTAATCCCGAAACACGTGTCTGAAGTAATCTACAATTTTTTTACAATTTTACGTTGAACTTTCTTATTTTTACGTTAGAATGATTTACGCCATTTTCACTCTAAACACAATATTTATAAAGAAAGCTCCCTATTTTCTTCATATATTTTTAATAATGTATCGAGAAATAAAAACGGAAGTAGGCGCGGCTTTTTGAAACAGAAATATTCATTTCAGGAAGCGGAAACTTTTTCTCTTAAATTCGTTTTCGTTGGCAAAAGAAATAGTATAAAAAGTTTCATTTCCTGGAATAAAAAAACCCTGTCATTTCTGTTGTTTCCTAGCTCAAAAGTAACTAAAATTGCATAATACAATTTTAGGTTTTTCAATTTAATTAAAAGCTTTTTATTAGCTTGGAAAACCAGAAAAATAAAACTCACCCAAGAAAGCAATTTTTCCATGAGAAAGTGCTGTTTCAAAGAGAACAAAAACTGTTACAAAGAGTGAAGAAGTATGAAATAAAATTTAGTTAGTACATATATATTTAAATTAATGTTCTTCAAAATTTGATGTTAAAGTGCAACATTGTGACTGCTTTAAAAGGTCTAACCACTGATGGATATTGATTTTAACTCGCCGTTCTCACGGGAATTAAAATAGTTTTTGAAATACATTGTCCTGCTAAAACGTAGCAAGAAAAAATATTATTTTTTTTACCATCAAAAGTTAAATGGAGGAGTCTACTGTGGTGCAAAAAGGCTCTTTCTAAAACTACAGACAGTGGCGGCTCGTGCCTTGAAAAAGTGAGGGGGCGAGAAAGAAGGTTCTGAAGCTCTCCCGTGGATTTTTTTTTTTTTTTTTTTTTTTTTTCAAAATTGAAGTCCTGAAATCGACCTGAAGAAAAAAAAATCTTCGCATAATCCGCGGATAATACGATGCAAAAGAATGAAGTTTTGATTTAGCATACAATTTTAGAAACTAAATTAAAAACGTGAAGAAGTAATAACTTTAAAGGTACATTCAAAACTAATATGAAAGATAATGATTTCTCCTCTAAATTGTCATTATAGTAATTACACTAATTACTTGAAGACAAAGAGTCAAGAAAAGAGCAGTCTAATATTGTGCAAATGAAGACTAGACTTCTTCCTTTACTGTATGTTGTTTATTTTACATAGCCTGAATCGCGAAAGAACCTTTAAGCTATGTAAAATAAACAACATGCAAGTGGGTAACTGTCTCTGCGAATCTCCTTGTAATTATTGAGGTTCAATGCATTGGTGTTGAGGGGAAAATAAAACACAGATATTGCAGATATTCCGTGGCAGCGTATAATCCACACCTCATTGATCTTACACTTTTTTAACAGATAATATACGGATTGTACGCGTGAAAATACGGTATAATCCATTTTTTTTATTTCAAGCAAATAGTACACACAAAAAGAAATACAAGGAAAATAAATAAAAGTTGTAAATTATTGTCTGAAAAAAGTGAAGGGCCCAGGCCCCCTCTGGCCCCTCCCACGAGCCACCACTGACTGCAGAGGAAATAAAAAAAGAAGCACAGAGCTTTAGTAATATTCTTTGTAACAGAAGAAGAATATTTTTAGACTATGTATATTTTTCTTCTGCAAAAGTAGTATAGTAAGATGCATTAAAGGTGAATACAGGTATCCCTTGTATAACACGGTTAATTCGTTCCATGTAGCATCGAAACCGTGTTATATGAGACTTTTTTTTATAAATGGATTTTTTACTCATTTTTTTTAACCTAATTAATCACGCACATATCATAAATCATGTCAATGTGTACCGTGTTATATCGAAATCGCGTTATACGAGACCTTGAAATAATGTAAATCAAGGAATGTGTAGCGTGTTATATCGAAACCAAGTCATAAGGTGCAAATTTTATAATATATGAAATTTCGGCTCAATAGAATATATAAACGAAAACTGACAACCAGAACACACAAAGATCCACTGATTTAAAAATAAGAATTGTTATAAACGAAAACACTTATATTTTGTACACACATAAATTCTCATGTTGTGGCTTCTTTACACGTGTTGGCATTCATTTCAGGAAAAACGCAGTTTAATAAACTTTATTTTTTGAAAGGCGTTTTTTTTTTTTTTTTTTTTTGACTGAAAAAAAAAATATGTTTTTAACGGCTGTTTGTGAAAGCCCACCGAGATTTTTTTTTTCACCAGATGTTTTATCACACTTAGAAGTACCTGTGTACAAAATTTGGTTAAAATCGAAGGGGAGGTATACTTTGAGCAAATTTATTTTAAAGTTACTCCGTTTTCGAGTCAAAAAATTAAAAATAGACCCTCACAGAAAAAAAATTTAAAAAAGTTATGCAAGTTAAACTCCGTTTAAATTCAAGTTAACATCATACTGAACAAAATAAAAAAAATTCAAAGCTATGTGATGATTTGTTAATGAGTTATAGCCATTTATACACGTCTTTGTGTCAATAAAAATGGCGGCAAAAAATCATCTTAGCAAGTATTTAAAGGCTCATAACTTTTCAACCCCTTCATAAATCTCAAAATAATTTATGTTTTCATAATCAGCATCAAAAAATTTGCAAATGCACCAAATTTGAACAAAATACGGAGATAGTGGGGGGCATTTTCAAAAAATTCTGAATGATTTGATATGGATTGACCCTTTTTAAGAAATGTTATCTTTTTTTTATATTGCGGTGTGAAAATTGAATAAAGTTGTCAATGTATGAGTACTTATTTTTAGAATGCTTTCATTTTCAAAAATAGAGTAAATTATACCTTACTTCATTGCGATTTTTTTTCTTTTTCTTTTTCTACATTTTTAAAAAAGACAGCCAATAAAAGATTTTCTTAGTCCAATTGGATTGATGACTTTCAATTTAAATTGCCTTTTTCATTGAATAGGAAATGAAACAATAATATTCTAGAGAAGCGGAAAGAGAGGAAATTATATTTTCTGAAACAGTAACATGATTAATCTTCTCCTAAAACTCGAAGTTCTACTGACTTTAAAATTATATTTTGAAATATTGAAGCTTAAAAATTTTTTTTAATCCACAAAATTAGGTTTTTGTATTCTTTTGCCATAACTCAACTCTAGGTTTCTAAAGAATTAATTGAATTGTACTTTTTTTCTAACGTCAGGAATATTCCGACAGAGTTGTGAAGTTCTGATCAGTGAATAGAATACGTTCCATCGTTTGTAAAAAAAAAAAAAAAAAAAAAAAGTCATTTTAATCTATTGATTCGAGGTTTTCTGTTATCTGCTGGAGGAGGGGATGAATGTTACGGACAGAATACACAGAAATAATCATCAAGAGTGGGAAAATGCCCGATTATAAATCTCAGAGGGAAGTGCAGTAAAATCTTGCTTATTCGGCCCCCATTTTTTCGGATATCCGGTTTATCTGGATTAAATTTGTAGAGATTTAAAAAGTTTTGCATTCACCCAAATAGCAGTTTTAAATTATGATAGCTAAACTATAAACGTGCTAAACATTCTCTTTTATTTTGCTTAAGGGAAGTAGGTACCCTGTATACACGAAATGTTACATTGCTAAATTTTGTACACCTTTTTCTCAAAAAGTTTAAATGATAGAAACTTATCAGTTTTCAGAGTTTTGAAGAAATACCTAAAAGTCTACTGAAGTGAAAATTTAAAGTAACTCTGTTTAGTTCATAATTTATTAAATTTTAACCAATAGTCACTTTTTAAACTTGAAAAAAGAGTATTTGACTATAAAAACAGCTGTTTCGGAAAAAGTGAGTACAAAGGCAAACATTTCACTTCAAAATAATAATGAACTGATAAATAAAATGAAGTGAAAATTTCAAAGTAATATGTGCAGTAATTTTCTAGAAATGGAACATGAGTTTTTTAAATTGACGTTTAAACAAAATCGCGTTTGAAAGTAAAATTGTAAGCACACTTTCCTGCAACTTTATATTTAAATGTGAAAGCTCTTAACTTGAATATTTTGAAGATATAAAAACTGCAAAATCATTTTTTTTTTTAAGTTTTAAGATACAAACTTACTTTAATGATTTTAAGAAAAGTTTTTTTTTTCCTCTTGGAGTTAGAAAAAAAACAATTTTAAAATTTGTGTTTTCTTTTATGTTTGTTCTTCAGTGGTAACTTTTCTTTATGTTTGGAACGATTTTTAAGGCTTAGTTGCACACCCTGTTACTGTGCAACATATTGCTTAAAATATCTTTAACGCCCTCATATACTGCTTCAAAAATACATGTAAAAAAAAAAATAAGTTTCTCCAGATAACAGGACAACCCTCAATATCTTTAGACTTGTGGATAGCAATAAACAGGAAGAATTTTGTCTTCGTATTTCAACTGAAAGAGGGTGCTCAACCCCCTCCCTCAAACTTTATTAGTATGGGGAAAGGGGATAAAAAAAATACACCGAACTGAAAAAACAATACTACATAGTATAATATACACGAGTAATATGCATATACATTGCAATAAAATAGTTATTTAGAAAAAAACAGCTGAGGAAATTAAATGTTTTTAAATTTGTGGCATTTTCTATGCTACGGCTAATGTAAATTAAGGGGTCATTGAGCACCCTCTTAAAGTTTGAGTAAGAAACTTAAACTTTTACAGCATAATACTATTAGTAAGTCTACTAAAACAATATAGGGGCAGTCCTGGACGCATATAAGCTACCTTTACTCCTGTTCGGTCATAGGAAAATTTCAGGCCCTCTCATTGGCTTATTCGAGTGTCAATCAAAGCTTCAAAGCTGTGACGTACTGCAATGTTGATAGTCGTCTATCGCAGTGTTTCCTGTCTGTAAGCTGCTAAATACAAATAAGCATTTGCAAATGAGATCTTTAATTGAATGTTACTGACAAAAACAGCATTATTATTTCCAATCAATTTCATCCTTTGCAAAGCAAATCAAAGCTGCCTTTGAGAAACTATGCTTCGAAATAAAAATAGGTGGCGCCATTTTTAAGCAAAAAATGCATGTTTTACGACATCGTTTTAATTTAAATCGAAGTTATTTTTAAAAGAATTCTCACGGTAAATTATTTTGTTGATGGAAAAGCAAATTCCGCAATTTTTCATATTCTAAATGATATTTAATGCAATTTAAAAAGCTCTTCTTAAAGAAATGATTACCATTTAAGTTAATAACAAATACTTATTTTGAATAATTTCATACATGCTAATTTCTAATATAATTTGCTCTTGTGCCAGTAAATAAATTGTTTATCGCATAACTTTTCTTTCTCGTTGCTATAACTATTGTTTCACATTATATCTGGCTGATATATTATGTACATCTGTTTTACAACATTTACTTTATTTTTATGTGAGTTCAATATGAATAAATTATGATCAGTTCCCTGTTGGTTTTCAAGTACATGTGACTGGACTAGAAAGCCATAGTATTATTAAAGTAATAATTCTTCCACATCATATGAAGAGAAATTACATTTTCATAAAACAGTTTCAAAACGATTCAGAACCAAAGAAGTTTTGTAGCACACACACACACTTTTATTGATAAAATATGTACATCAAGGAAAATAATGCAAATTTTGAAAGTGTGCTTACCCTAATTTTCAACTTCTCAAGCTTTACGAGAAACACAGAGTTGTAAAGCAGCTTGTTTCAAAGACAACTTAAAGTTTCGACACTTTTCAAAAAAAGAAATATTTTCACAAGATTTTAAATTCAATTTTCTTAATACTTAAAATTTTTTTCAATCAATGTATGATACTTAATGTATTTGAATGATTACATTCAAATGGTTTCAGAACTATTCATGAAACTACGAAGGTCGTATCAGCAGTACAGCAAAAAAAAAGGAAAACTTTTTTGCTAATTTGGCTGAAAATATTTAGCAGCTGCTGATCTCTTCATGGGCCCAGTCTAAAATATTTAGTTGTATTTATTACAATACATTTAAAGTTATATATTGATTTCAAAATTGTCTCAAAAATGGTTGAGTTTCCAAGTTTTAGAATTTAGTGAAACTTTTTTTTCCCCCAAAAGTTTTTAAGTTAATTAGTAAATGAAACTGCATGAAATTCTCTTGAATTGCCTTATCAACTGTGCGTGATAAAATTTTTTCAAAATAATAAATGAATTTAAGGTGTCAAAGGATGCGATTTCTGAAAGTTTGACTTGAAAGTGAATTGACTTGAAATAACATATATATAATTTTACATTAAGAACCATTGCTCTTTAAAGTTATTTTCAATTATTTCATTCAAGAGTTTAAATTACCTATTCCTTTTTACATAACTTTAAATATTATGAAGAATATTAAAAGATAAAGAATTCGCTGCTTAATTTCAAAATATTACATTGAGAATTAGTTGACAAATGAGCTCCAATAGTACCTTCTTCAAAAGCGTCATTTTTTGCTTAAAAATAATGCTATTTATTCGTTTAAATATGTATTTTACATGTTTTTTTAAAGCAGATCATTATTTCATTTTATGAGTTATGAAATTAATATGAAAAAAGAAGGATGTGTTCGCCAGACTCGCTCAATATTGAATTAGAAGTCTTATTTTCGGATACTAACTCATATTCAATTGAAATTAGCTAGAAATAAACTGGCACAAGAGAAAATTATATTAAAAATTATTATATATTAAATTATTCACTAGAAGTATTTATTATTAACTCAAATGGTAATCATTTCTTTAAGAAGAGCTGTTAAAATTGCATTAAATATCATTAAGAATATGAAAAATTGCGGAATTCGCTTTTCCATCAACAAAATAATTTACCGTGAGAATTATTTAAAAAATAACCTCAATTTAAATTAAAACGATGTCGTAAAACATACATTTTTTTGCTTAAAGATGTCGCCACCTATTTTTATTTTGAAGCATAACTTCTCAATAAAAGCTTTCATTTATTTGCAAAGGATGAAATTGATTGGAAATAATAATGCTGCTTTAGTCAGCAACATTCAATTAAGGATCTCATTTGCAAATGCTTATTCGTATTTAGCAGATTACAAACATGAAACACTGCCAGAGACTTCTAGCAACATTGCAGTACGTCACAGCTTCGATGCTTTGATTGACACTCGGATAAGCCAATGAGAGGGCCTGAAATTTTCCTATGACCAAACAGGAGTAAAGGTAGCTTATATGCGTCCTGGACTCTAGCTGAAAAAAAAGTTTCTTTGAACCACCCTACTGCTCAGTGTTCATATACAAGCCCTTGATAGTTGATAATTCACAAATAAACGGGTAATTAATCTTTAAAAAGATAATTAATCGGTTGTAATTATTAAAACTGAAATAAGAAATTTAGAAATGTCATACAAACTTGCATTATTTTCGCAAGAACACCCCTTATTTGTTCCTTAAGAGATAATAACAAAATTCTATTCTTGAAAAGAGACTGTGGAAAGCTAATTGCTAGGTAATTACTGTGGAATCAGGAAACAAGCATAGTTCCATTATTAAAAAGTCGAAAGAGAAGGTTTAGCTCCCATGAGGAGATGGATGGTGACAGCGTCTGCTACTGGGAACAATAATAAAAGTTTTCTCGTGATGAATTTTCCCTCATTTTGAATTAAACGATTTTGTGTCACATTTTCAACAAGACTCCTTTAAAATTCTAAAGAGTTTTCAGTTCGTTGGTAATTTAAAAGGAAATTCAAAATTACGAATGATATCATTTCGAAACAAGTAAAAAAATACGCTACCGTGTGTTGAATCCTTAAGAACAATTAAAATTATCTTAAATTTAAAGTACAATATTACTCAACAAAAACCTAGCAGTTAATTATTTACCCGAAACTTCTCAAACTGTACAACGTTGACAGTTGGGATTATTTATTGTCTTTAATAATAAACTGGTTTAAACATGCATTTTGAATTATTCAGAAGAGCAAATGCAATTAATATCAAATTAAAATTTTATATGCATCCCTATCTATCAAATACTGAAAAGAGGAGCCAATAAGTTTAAAAATAGTCATATATTTTACATATTCTTCACCATACTTTATCTATTAAAATTTATTTATTTTTTTGCTTCTATAACTAATTTTGAAAGACAATGATAAAAATGTACTGTAGTCAATTTTAAAGCAGCTCATGAAAGACTAATTTTAAAGTTTAAGCTTTTTGCTTTTCTGCTCTACTTCCTCACTTTGACCATTTAAGACTAGGGTAGACCAGTCAGTGACAGATCACTTGAGCGCAGTTTTAGTTTCAAACCTTCATGACATTGTGAAAAATTGCGATATTTGGTCCAGGACAATAAAAATATCTTCGGTGACATAAGGTAAACACACCAGTAGTGGCCAGTGCTTCAGTAGTGGCTACTTCAAGGTCACTTACATACTTTAAATAAAGAAATGAACAACAATAATGTGTTTTGAATCAACTTTATTCATCAGTTATTTGAATTTAAAGTAAGTAATATAAATTCTTCAGATGGGAGAACGTCAGATGACCACTGAATGTTTTCAGATTTTGGAGTGGCCACTAATGGATCAAATTTGGGGGAAAATTGAACAAATTGAAATTCTGGCTTTTTTAGAAAGTGGAACAGTTAAGGAAGAGTTGGACTATAATACGGTCATTGAGTTTCAAGAGAGGTAATTAATACTTCATTTGTAGAATCACAGTTTAAAAAATGCTTCACTGTGGCTACTTCTAGTGCGTTTAAAATCTTGAAATGGACACTACTGTTGTGTTTACCTTAGATATCTTTAAAACTGTGGATATTTTTGGTAGTTTTGCAGCAGATTTTTTGGAGTGTTGAAATAAAAATAAGATCACCAACACAGTTAATGTTGTCAGCGGACCAATACAGCATTTTCTAGTCGTTTTCTTTTTTGGGATATGAAAAGAAGGAGGTTACTACAGCCAATTCATCTAAGAAAAATTTCTTTAAACCTTTTTTTTTTTTCACAAAAAAAAAAAAAAAAAAAAAGAGCTGTTTCTTCACTGAGAATGTTCAGTCATTGGTCAGTATACCCGATTTTTCAAAATTTTAAGTATGTTAGTATCAAAAGTTACGAGAAAAGGATCTTTCGGCATGTGAATGCAACTATAATTTAAAATAATCAAAACATTTTTTTCCTTTAAGAACCTGGAGTAAACGAGTTGATGTGTGCTTCACATGAATTCCTTTTTCTCCAATTTAATGTCATTTTCTCATTATTGGTAGTTTTAATGAGGTTCAATAGATTACTCTCTAAATATCACCAACAATAGTCAAATTAAAACCAAATTTTAAAAAAAATTTAAAAATTTTAAAAAAATCGCTAAATTTGTCGCAACAAAACTTGGCGACCAAAGGACTGTCGTTATATCGCCAAGTGTCCGCCAAATTATAACATCACTTGAGTTAACATTGAAATTAACAATGATATCCCCCCCCCAAAAAGGAGCAAAACACCCCCTTTAGAGCATCCCTATGCAACCAAAAAGAGAGGTGCACAACTAGACCCCACTAGGAGTCTAAGTACCAAATTTCAACTTTCTAGGACATTCCGTTCTTGAGTTATGCGAGATACATACACACATACACATATACGCACATACAGACGTACATAGAGACGTCGCGAGAAAACTTGTTCTAATTAAATCGGGGATTGGCAAAATGGATATTTCGGGTAGCTGTACGTTCCTAGACATATATCCACGTGTGGTCGGGTTGAAAAATAAACTTAACATTCATTTGGGGGTGAGCAAAATGGATATTAAGGCCGATTTTCGAGTGAAAATTTTTTTCGCAAATATACTTCCTGTTTTTGTAAAAGGAAGTAAAAAAAGGGGATTTTTCCTTAAAAAAGGAGTTAGCTAAAAAAATTTGAATGTACCAACCACTGGATAGAATAAATTTCCAAATTCTTACTTCGTATCTTATAAATAGGCTAAACAAGTTATATTTATGCGAGTATTTGCGTGCTACATATAGGGTTTATACGCAGGGTAACCACGTTTATTCTGAACGACCTCCAGTAGTTTCGCAACTTTTAGTGCATACGTCCAACTGTGTAAGTTGACAAAATGAGATGCCGTGTCAATATATCAAACGTTAAGTGAGAAAAAAATTTAGCTGAAAAATACACAATTTAAATTGTTATACATTTTATTATTTATATTATTCATTATTAATCAATTGAAGAAAAAAAAGGAACACAAAATCTTATATGAGTACGACCTATAGTCACCGAGCCTAGTATTTGCAATACTGATATACCAAATGCTGGTATTCGTAACATAGGTATTTGCTCGGGTCAAATGCCGGCATTTTCGGTATTAGTTGAAATTAATAAAAACTTTGTTCTTTTGGAGTTTTCAATTTGATCCTTATTAGAAATCTATTATTATTTTAAATATTCATTTTTTTTTCGATGAGATAATACTGAAAACAATCTATTTATGCCATCATATGTGATTTATTAGCATTTTATTTTATTTGCGATACTTTCAGCAGATAAATATACACCAACTATGTAAAAAAAATATTTTTGAACAATCATTCTCTTCTACTAAAACTATATTATCTGTAAAAGTACAGATTGTTTCCCCGAAAATAAGGCCTAATAAAAAATATGAGCCTTCGAATGAGTTTTATAAGTACTCCTAATGTAAGTCCTATCACTAAAATAGGCCCTAAAAGGTAGTCGTTAAAAAAAAATTTAAAAAATCCTTACGACACGACAGCCAAACGGGTGTCTACGAGGATTTTTTTTTTTCAAAGTCCAATCGATCACGGAATGAAAACAAGAAAGTCAAGCCGATTATGCTGGGGGTAGATTTGTTACACAGTCAGTGAAGTAAGATTGTGCAGTGCATCAGGTCGCTGTGGTTATTTCGGAGCACGCAGTGAACGAGGAAACATGAGTCGGCCAATTGCATCTCCCGCCAATAGTGAAGTGAGTGCTGTAATTCGATTTTTGAATGCTGAAGGAAGGCATTTCAGAACAAAAGTAGTGGAACGTTGTCATCAGGCATTGTTCTTCTGCACGACAATGCGCGCCCGAACACTGCTGCTTTAACCAAAAATCTCCTGCAACAGTTTCGCTGGACAGCGTTTGACCATACTCTATACAGCCCAGACTTGGCGCATCTTCCGATTACCAGCTCTTTGGTCTCATGAAAAGCTGGCTAGAAGGACAGACATTTGGCTCCGTAGCCGAGCTGCAGATCAGTGGGTAGAATTAGCTGCAGAATTGGTTGAAAGCTAAAGCGGCTGCCTTCTATGACGAGGGTATCGAAAAATTGGTACCACGCTGCGACAAATGTCTTAATCAGAGCGATGACTACGTCGAGAAGTAGTTGGAAGGTGTATGTACATATTCCAAATAAAAGAGTTTCCATTGTCTTTGTGGTCTTCATTTCGAGATCGATCGGACCTTGAAAAAATAAATAACTCTCGTAATTAACTTAGCATTACAAGATGGGCGCTTTATTCTAGAATGATCTAGGTAGGACGAAACAAATATGCACATTTAAAACGCATCAAACAGGTGTGCTTGTGACCAGTTAAAATGTTCATTATTTTCTAAATAAGTCGCTTAACATACGAACGTTTAGCCTTTAATATTTTCCAGAAGACGAAGACATGCAACGGGAGATCCAGGTTGTGAAGCGGAGCATTATTGCAATGTGAACACAGAAATCGAGAGGAGTCAGTAATATTTGGAGACCAATAGAAGCTCTGCGGTCCTATCCCGGTAATTTCACATGAAGCCCCCAAAATGCAGCTTTATTAGGCTGTCATTAGTCACAGAGAGGACTTGACGCCTTGAATCCACGCTCATAGATATATTATAATGATTATTTTACTGCAGAGAATAGATATGTTTTTTTAGTTTTAAGAAATACAGTTCTTGAATCTGAATAAATATTTTAGGAGCAAGAAAACAATATCGATTATTATGCGTAGAAAATAGTATTCTCTGAAAATAGTCTGCTCACTTTTAGTAAAATGACTACATCCTGTTCGGTGTTTCCTTAAACGATTGACCGAAAGTAAGCAAATGGGTGTTTTTGGTAACAATTAAAAAGCAGATATGGAGTATTGTTTAGTTTTCTCGTTGTTTGTAATATACTTTCTTCATTAAGATATGTAATTTTGTTATGAGTATGCTTAAGTCAGGCGCAGAAAGAGAAAGAGCATGGCGTGAGAGAAAATTGTTACTTCATCCATAACGGATGAAGTAACAGTTCAGAATGTAAGAAAAATGACAGATAAAAGTTTCACTTCTATCGCGTGTCCTTACGACAAACTTTTTTTGAGCAATCACGATTGCTTATTGCTTTCATTTGATCGTCCTTGGCGTCTGGTTCCTTTTTCAGCTTGGACCAGGGACACCAGCACCACCGCCCACCGGCCTCTGCAGGCGGCGCGGCGCTGCTGCTCCGGTTTTGAGCTATTCGCTTCTCCTGGTCGGAGGCGTCCATGTCCTACACACAGCGCGCTCATACACATACACACACACACACACGCTCATACACACAAGCCTTCACACACATACACACACGCCTACGTGCATACACAAGCCTACACATGCACGCACGCGTGCCTACATACGCACACGCACACATACACACACACGCTCATACACACAAGCCTTTACACACATACACACACGCCTACGTGCATACACACAGGTCTACGCACACACACAAGCCTACACATGCACGCACGCGTGCCTACATATACATACACGCCTGCACGCACACACAACTATACACACGTAACCGCCTAGGAGAAGGGGTAGGCTTGGGGGGACAGGAGTTGTTTCTAGAAACAATAGCCCCCAATGTGTAAGGCCCTGTCGCAACTCGTGATTGCGAAAAACATAATTTGAATTCAAAATTTCAGAATTCAAATAAATTTTGAAAATTCGAAAAGTTTTTATTTACATTTATCTATCCCGTGAGCGTCGTAAAGTATCTTTCCCAACCAAAATGCATATGAGACTGACTGAATCTTATTTTGACGAATGTTCGAAGTCCGATTACCTTTAAAGAATTCGCAAATTGACCGTTTGGGAATACAGAACCGTAAAATAAATGGCAACTCTAATTTCAAAGTGAATGCAATACTTCGCAATTCCATTTAGAAATACGTATTGAATATTCCCCATCTTTAACACGAGGCTTAACAATAACTCGAAAATGCCTTAAACATGTTAAATACTTTCCTCTTTCTTAAGTCCTTTCCAAAACCGGGCAACGAAGCAATTTTCATTCAAGCAGGAACTTAGCATGTAACAGTAGCAACGACTCTATGAACAACGACGATTATTGGTTCACTGCTTCACTTCACTTCAAATCGCATGTTCTGTGCGATAAATGGGAATAATTAGTCCGAATATTTTCTCGAATAAGTTTCTGCATGATTTCTAAGTTAAGACAGTTAAAAGATACTAATTTAAAACGCGGGACAGTGGAAATTGTTTCACTTAAGTGCATCTTATTTCAACTCGAATAAAGAATTTCTTTTACAAGCCTTTCCTAAAAGCACTTATTAAAGAACTTACTGTTGTTTAGAGTTATAGTGGGACATGACATAAAAATGAGGTTTTATTTTTATTTTTTTATCATTAATACAAAAGAGATGGGGGTAGCTAAGTAGATAGTTGATAAGTTAATTGACAAATTTAAACTTGCCATTACTTTTGAAGTTACGAAACGTAAAATAAACAAGCATATATTCAGTAAATTACCGCCCAATAGCCAGGGCTAAAGCAGAAATACATAAAATAAACCGCCAGCTCAGTCATTTCTAGCCGAGGACTGCAGTTTCGTGCTTATTAGCACTCACCAGCCCGGCATAGGAAAGTGACTGAGCTGGAGATAGAAAACTTCTTAAGGAAGATAAGAGTGCCAAACAAACTGGTAGCTAATATATAATTAGCGCAGATGAGTGACCGAAAAAGTAAGAAGAGGATTAGTAAATGCACTACTGGCCATTAAAAGTGCTACACCAAGTAGGAGTTGTCAGAATGAAACAAAATTTTGCATACGTTATGGCAATAATTACACTAGGAAACGATTGCAAAATGAAAGCAAAATGATTATTTATTACTAAAAAAATCTCACATGAATGGAGGTTTAAGTACCTTGTTGTGCCACCTCTAACTGGAATGTAAGAGTAGATACGGTCGCGCATTAAGGTATAACTGTTTCGTACGATGTCCTACGTTCTCTCGTACCGCAGTAGCTGTAAATGCGCCACTAATTCGATCAAACTTACACGCTGTCCAAGTTACCGTTTCAAGTGATCCCAGATATGTTCGATTTGTGCCAAATCAGTGCATCGTGCAGATTAGAGAAAGGGATAATGTGGAAGAGGAAGTCTCTTGACACCCTTGCTGTATGTGACCGAGCATTGTCATATTGAAAAATGGCTCCTGGGAGCCCCGTCGGGAGTGATAACACATGCGTATGAGTTTGATCGAATGAGTGGCACGTTTACAGCAACTGTGGCACGAGATGACGTAGGCTATCGTAGGAGACTGCTATGCCTCTATGTCCGATTGTATCGCTTCGTGCATCGTACATTCACGCTAGAAGTGACTTAACACGGTACTTAAACCGCCATTTATTTTAGATTTTTCCAACAATAAGTGATCAATTTGCTTTCATTTTGTAATCACTTTCTAATGTCAATTTTGCTACCACGTGTAAACAATTTAGCTTTATTCTGATAATTTCTTCTTGGTGTAGCAATTTTAATGAAAAGTAGTGTAGACTGGAAGTGGTTGGAACCGGAAACGTTACGTTAGACAACAGCAGGGACAGTATACCTAGTAAAAACGTCATAGACCGACAAGATTTTATTAAAGGAAAAGTTTCCAAACAGTAGGAAAAAGAGGCATGCTCGACAAATTATTCACTAATACAGCAGAATTTTTTCAGATGCTATAAGATTCCCAAAAATCTAAATTGTAAGTGGAACAGCTGTTTGCAGAGTTTTAAAACACTTTTTAATTTATTTTATTTGTACATGTATACACGTTGTCGTATTTTTACTTATTTCATTGTACAAAGTTTACGACTGCTTCTATTACTTACGTAAGATAGGTGTTACATTGACAAGAACTTTTACTTCAACGGCAAGTCTCATAATAGGAAAAAAAATGCATACAAAATATCGAAGCAAACAAAATAGAAAAATATTTATGAAGACCCTAGTATATTTGTATAAACACTTGCCCGAATTTTCCTTTTTTGTGCAACCTAGTATTTGAGTGATCATTTCGCTTTCCGTCAATAACATTTATGCTTTTTTTTTTCTTAAAGTTGGATTGGGAAACCTAACTATAAAATAAAAAGTATAAGTTAAAACAAGCATTTTTTAATGAAATTTAATCGTATTGTAATAGTCACAGAGTCATGGAGGGAATGTCAATAGTGCATGGTAATGAGGCCTAAAACACCATAAAGCTCAGTCTGTAGTAAATCGGTACATTATTTGTTACTGTTTTGAAAATAGCTGTTTCAATTGAGGGGCAAACAAGAAATAGCCTATTTGAATAACAAAACGATCTGCTTAATATGCAATCATATTCAAAAATAACATCATAATTGACTCTTGAATGAGTCCATTTCAATATACCCACAGAATTCAGGAAATCTGGCAAGCGACCAAGTTAGGACGATTCCATCTGAATTAATCTAGCAGGAGAGAAAGAAAAATAACGGTGGGGTTTTAATGCACACGTTTTATAATGTCACTAAGGCTTTATTAATTTACTGCATTCCCTAAGCTGAAAATGAGGAGAAACAAAAATAGTGTCTATGAAGACAACAAAAAATAAAATAAAATGTTTTCATTTCATCCGGAAATATAAAAGCAAAATGGTAAGCTCAAAATTATGTCCTAAAAAGTAATAAATCAATATTTGTTGTGAAAATATGGATAGAATATAGTTTAAATTTGAAAATCTATTGTCGTGATCAAATTATCACTTTTTACATAACTTCGTCAAAATAACTAAGAGTCAAAAGCGCGCATCTGTATTGAACAAACCACCACCCCTGTAAACTAATAGATGCCCTCATTTCTGTCTATAAACCGGAGGATTGCCTTTCCATTTCATCGGTGGTCAGACAGTAACTGCAATTAAGGTAAAACACCAATAGTTGCCACTTCTTCAGTAGTGGTGACTTCAAGGTTTAAAACGCACTAGTAGAGGTCACAGTGAAGTACAATTATAAACTTTTAAACTGTAGATCTATAATACTATTTACTCCTCTTGAAAATCAATAAGCGTTTTACAGCCCAACGCTTTCTAAATCATCCTAATTTCTAAAAATGCAAGAATTTCAATTTGTTCAATTTTTATCAACTTTTCACAAACCTCAAATTCGATCCAGCAGTGACTACTCCAAAATCTGAAAATTTCAGTAGTGGCCATTTGACATTCTCCCAAACAAAGTATTTACATTATTGATTCAATATGATCGTTACATTAAGTAGCAACAAAAAATCACATTATTGTTGTTCATTTCGTTCTTCAAAGTACAAAAGTAAACTTGAAGTGGCCACTACTGAAGCATTGGTCATTACTGGTGTTTTACTTCACTTGCTGCATAAAAATTGCCACATATTTCAGGAATTAACAAACTCAATAATTACATTAATTCCGTCCATTATATATATTAATGAGGTAAATACTAACAAGTTTTTTCTGGTTTCCTCGGTCTGAGGAGTCAGTAAAGATAAATGGAGTGATGTAGTAATTTTCTGATAAAATACTTCTTAAAAAGCATTATTCTTAACATCTAATTTTCAAAAATCAATTTTTTTCTTGATACCCATGTAAGGGGCACAGAGTTTAACTCTTTAAGAAACTACCCTTCCATTTCTAGCTCTTGACTAGTTTTAATTCTTTTTGATGTGAGATAAATAATAAAGAATTGTTTGTTCAAGAAAAAGTTTTTCGGTTCAAGTAAAAATTTCTGTCTTGTTCGCTTCAGTAGCTTTTCAGCAGGGTGTCTTCATCCTCAAACCGTTTTCTTTTTCGAGTTTTCTTCCTACCTTCCTTTTTATCAATACGAGTGAAAAATGTTCTCTGAGAGAATTATTTCCACGTTAACGTCATGAATGTGTCGAATTATACACGACATACTTGTCGCTTAAACTAACATTATCGTAGCAAGTTCTATCGTTATTTTTGTTTCTAGTGAGAGACATCATAGGGTATGAGTCATTCTGAAATTAAGGGGGAACCAGTTTGAACCTGGTCAAAAAATTCTTTTTTTTATAACGTCATAAAATGTTATTAGATTTATTCAAGAATATGCTGCGAAAATGTCAATTCAAAATTCCGTTTAGTTCCAATTCTGTGAGCACTTTTTAAAAACTGAAGATTCGAAAATATTCACAGCATTTTTTTTTTTTCAATCACGTTTTTTTCGAAACTACTTTTTTTCAACTGCTGTGCATTCCAGCACAAGGCCAATCGTTATGAAATTTTGTGTGAATATTCTTTATTCAATTGCACTACATATGAGCCTTATTCTGGGAGGATATTATTATCAAAAATAGTTTTTATGCGAAAAAGGTGGACAAAAAATGGTAGAGAAACGTGAATTTTGTGATCAAACACCTCAAAAGCACGAAATGCTTTATTTTTTTAACCAGAATTAGGTTTATATTCTGGGGAAATATGTTGTTAACGATAAAAAAAATTGTAATGACTACAGATAAAAACTGACTTCAGGAATGCACACCAGCAACAAGCTCTGATGGCGACCATCCATGGACATCAGCTTCTAACTCTTCTATTTCTGTCAGAAATGACTTGAAAAAATCACAAAGTGTATTTCAAAATACGAATAAAATATTCTTCAAGTTTGAACAAATTCTGATTATTTCTTCCCTGTTGAAAAAATTCACGAAAACCTCCAAAATTTCTGTCTCCTAAACTGGTTCCCCCCTAAAGTGAAATTTACAATGCTAAAAGGAATAGGAATAAAATATTTGTTAACAAAATTGAAACTCCTTAGTTAATAACCACTTCAAAGAAAGATCAAGAAAAAAAAAATTTTCCTGAAAAAAGTTTTCTAATTTTGCTGAACATTGAAGTTGCAAGTGATTTTAAACCACGAAAACTGTACGCAAATTTTTGAAAATTACGCTTTGATAACGTTCAATCTCTCATGTAGTGCAAGATGAATGTTTACTTCTCAATAAATTAAGCACTGGAAAAATTTAAAAACAGTGTTTTAGTTTCTTCCTTGAATATAATATCATGATCGAACTAGACAACCGTTTACAAAATACTTGACTTATTAACACTAACAAGATATATATCGTCTTTTTCACTCTGTACTGATTAAATGACTCGAACACGAAAATATTTTACATTACGTAACTAACGAAGCTCAAGATCCGAACAACTTATTTTTTCAGGAGTTACTCAACAAAATATCTTCAATTACGTTGCATAAAAAAAAAACTTTCTTAAATTATAACGCAGCAGTTTTTGCAAACCTTTTTAATTTACACAATCAATACCCATTAGTGCTTTTACGTGAGCAAATTTGGTGATAGAATCGAAGAGAGAGAAAAAAAGGGAGCTTTCATATCATTTTCATAATTGCTTTCTAAGTCTCTTGCTAGGAAAACGCCATTAGCCACTTTAGTGATTATCAACTCGTGTGAGAGATTACAATTTTAAACTGTAGTAATTCGTCTTGTATTTTTATGGTCTTGTCAGTTATGCAAAAAATACATAGCTGTTCTTATTTGGAGCTTTTTAATTTGTTCATTAGACTTTCGAAGATATCATGCATATTTTGGGTGTAAAAAGACTTCAGAGAATCTGAGAGAGTATATTTTTTTGGGGAAGAGCAATTAACAATTCCTTTGTACTTTGCCCGATGATTAGAGTCTTGAAAATTAGAAAATTCTGATTCAAACTTTTTTAGCTCTCTCAAAAACATAACTTTTTATAAAAATAAACACTAAATTTCAAAAAAAAAAATGTTTTTTTCTCCGTTGAAGCAGTATTTTTCGAAATACCATTAAAAGAGCAGTGATATAAAAAAAATCGCGGATTGATTATTATTCACCACATTTTGAATATACACTCCAGGTGGAAATATGGCATCGAACTCCATGTTTTCATAAAAGTATCGATGTTTCTACCCCGCCTATGTATTAAAGTCTATGTTTATTTAAGGTCATTTTTTTTTCTATTGACTCTGCAAATGTTTTCTTTTAAAATGGAAAAATAACTACATCCCGAAAAAGCCAGTATGCTGCAGTCAACACAAATCGTTTTCCTACATATTTCTGACGAATTCTCAAATCTGACAAAACCGAAAATGATAAATTTTGCCGTTATAGCGACATTTCAAGTTTGAGTATTATAACTACCAGATTGGCAGTATTTACTATCTAGGCGGAATTTGCAATTACAGGCGTCCCTCGTATAATACGGTACTTCTACAATACGGTTTCGATATTACACGGTAGCAAATTTGCGATTATTATAACACGGCTCCGGTATTAGATGGTACGAAACTTAGTTTTAAATACTAGTCGCTTTTGATGTAACTCGAATGTTATGTTTAAACGAGCTGATGTGTGCATCACATGACTTCCTTTTACTCCAATTTAATGTCATTTCCCCATTACTGGCAACTTTAATGTAATTCAATAGTTAACTTTCTAAATATCACCAACAGTGGCCAAATTGAAACAGATTTTTTAAAACAAATCGCCAAATTTGTCGCCAAGTTAGCGACAAAACTTGGCGACCAAAAGGCTGGCGATATATCGCCACGTGTCTGCCAAACTTTAACACCACTTGAGTTTACATCGAAATTAACAATGATTTCCCCCCAAGAAGGGGTAAAAGACCCTTTTAGAAAACACCCCGAATGTAACCAAAAGGGAAGGTGCACAACTAGACCCCACTAGGAGTCTACGTGCCAAATTTCAAACTTTCTAGAACTTATCGTTCTTGAGTTATGCGACATACATACGCACATACATACGTACATACAGACGTCACAAGAAAATTCGTTGTAATTAACTCGAGAATCGTCATTATGGATATTTCGCGGTGTCTATACGTTCTTAGGCACTTATCCACGTGTGGTCGAGTTGAAAAAAAAAAAAAACTCAATATTCATTCTTGGGTGAGTAAACTGAAAATTAAGGTCGATTTTTGAGTGAAAACTTTTTTGCGAATACAATACTTCCTTTTTTTGTAAAAGGATGTAAAAAGATGGAATTTCATTTTTGTTTTGTTAATGGTTGATAACTCTAATAAATTTTTACTTTATTTTTATGAAATTTGGTTTCGATATAACACGGTACATATTCCTTGATTTACATTATTTCTTAGTCTCGTATAACACGGTTTCGATGTAACACGATACATCTTAACCTGTTTTTTGTCATGCACATGCATAGTTAATATTAAAAATAAGTAAAAATGTTATTTTTAAAAAGTCTCGTGTAACACGGTTTCGATACTACACGGAACGAATTAACCGTGTTATACGAGGGACACCCCTGTATTTATAAATATGAATCAGAATAACGACAACAAAATAATTCTACTTTAAATTCATATAAAGCAGTGCCATAATAGATCGTTTCCGCAGATAATAAGTAGTTTGACGAACAGAATCAAGAGAGAAAATTAAAAATCATTACATCATTATCATCAATCTACTCCAATCAAACACCAGTATTTGATTTGCTAAAAAACGAAAGTGGCAAACAGATAATTTAAAATCATTGAGCCCTCTCGAAACACCTGCCATGCCAATAGTAAAATAGCGTAGAAAGAGTAGAACTCATTTAAAGTTAAATAAAAATAATTATAATTCCAGTTTTATAACTTGAAAAGAGAATTGTTAAACAAATTCCACTATGTTCAGAAGCATTTGTTCCTTCGATTGACAACAATATTTTGATTGACAATGTGAGTAAGTTTTCTCCAAAGACGTCACTTTCGTGAAAGAAGGTCTGTTCGGTTTGTTCGATCTTTAATTAATGTAGCCGACAGTTAAAGTCCTACAAAGATGAAACTGGTTTTAACGTAATCCTTGGAAATTTTCCACCTTATCGATTTTTTGTTCCATTCCAAATACTTAATCAGTTTTGACACAACCGCTAGTTATATCAATCAAACGTAGTTCATATTTCACATTGTTGCTTGTTGCTTTAATTATGCTGGTTATAACTCACGCAAACGATGGCAAAATCAGCTTCACTCGGAGCGATTGCTAAAACAAATTGGGGAATGGAGGGAGGGCTGTTTAAAATAGAAAAATTGTGTCTCACAGTAACCCTGATTAATTGATCCCATTTGCTGGTATCAGCTGCAATATTACGATACAAAAGTGGTTTTGATCATTTCAGATTTAAAGTCTGAAAAATTGTCATCTTGGATCAAGAATAAATAATCCCGCTCTTTTTCAGCTCAATTGCAGTAAGAATCAAAATGTTTGACCTTGTGAGCAACAGAGATATTTTTAATGCGTGTACAATGTCTCACGTATTCAACAATAGAAAATGCGGGTCAACAATTTAGTCAAGCGTATTCTCACGTTTCGCATATGGGAAAAAAAAACAATGGTGGAAAATAGAGACAAAAAGCAATTGGAATTTTTAGATTCATTCATTTTCTTTTAAAACAAAAGGTGAAACTTTCTAAATATTTATTATAAAAGGAATGTACAAAACCGCTTCGTTAAAAATGAAAACTTTTGTTTCAGTGCATCCCTAGACAATAACATCAAGAAAAAACCCATATTATGCGTTGAATAAATGTTTTGGGGAGGTTGAATAAAATTTCGATGACATTTACATTCACATTAGCATGTGTCCCAGATTTTTGATCCCTGTTCTCTCTGATTTTGACGTAAAATATCTCCTGAATAGAAGTTTTATGAATATATCACGAAACAAGTCAAATACTTTTCGCATATCTGAACAGTTACCTTAAGAAAACTTCTGAGAATGTATTCGCTGAGATTGTGTACTTAAAATTTTCGACACGAAGTCTGACAATGACAAGGCGTTTTGACAAATAGGGAATTGAAATGGAAATGAGGCTGAGTGAAGGTTTTTGAATGCGTCAAAATGTTTATCGAAGACTAATTTAAATTTTCATCTTATAAATACTTAGAATTACCGTGAAAAAAATACATGTTTCTGGTTTGGAAGCATCTTTCGTGGAATAAGTTGTAGTATTTCGGCACACTTAGCATGATGTGTTGTGTAAGTCATGCGAACGAAAATATGTACGAAACAATGACTGTATTTAAAGTTTGCTAGGGAGTTGGAAATGTATATATTTATACATCGAGATGCACATATCGTCAAGACTGTGCCAAAACAATGAATGTGAAAAAAGTTGCTTTCGAGATAAATGTATCGTCATATACAGTATACTCTCGATACCACGAAATCGAAGGAACGGAAAAAAAAACGAACTATCGAGTTTTCATAGTAAGATTATGATTAAAAAAAAGTAATATTCTAAAAATTAGTCACGATAATTAAAAATAAGTAGAAACATAATATGGAAGTTGAAAAAAAAAGGCTTGATACAATAACAAAAATTTTGAATTTAAAAATGAGTCAAAAATAATAGAGAAACGAGCTGATGTGTGCATCACATGACTTCCTTTTACTCCAATTTAATGTAATTTCCCCATTACTGGCAATTTTAATGTGACTCAATAGTTTACTCCCTAAATATCATCAACTGTGGCCAAATTGAAATCATTTTTACTAAAAAATCGCCAAATTAGTCGCTAAGTTGGCGACAAAACTTGGCGACCAAAAGACTGGCGATATATCGCCAAATGTCCGCCAAATTATAACACCACTTGAGTTTACATCGAAGTTAACAATGATTTCCCCCAAAACGGGACAAAAGACCCCTTTAGAAACACCCCAATGCAACCCAAAGGGAGTTGCACAACTAGACCCCACTAGGAGTCTACGTACCAAATTTCAACTTTCTAGGACATACCGTTCTTGAGTTATGCGACATACATACGCACATCCGCACGTCACGAGAAAACTCGTTGTAATTAACTCGTGAATCGTCAAAATGGATATTTTACGTGGCTATACGTTCTTAGGCACTTATCCACGTGTGGTCGAGTCGCAAAAAAAAAAAAAAAAAAAAAAAAAACTCAACATTCATTTGGGGGCGAGTAAAATGGAAATTAAGGTCGGTTTTTAGAGAAAAATTTTTCTCGAATACAATACTTCCTTTTTAATAAGAAAGTAAAATGGATGAAAAAAAAAAAAAACGCTCTTATGGAGTAGTTTACCATAACTAAACTTATCAAAGATTTGGATTGCCAAGTTGCAAAACGGTTTCAAACGAGTTTCGAACGCCCCGAAACAAAAGGTCCACCGAAATGGTGGAGAAGGGGCGAAAAGTTTTAGGTATGTTTTTTGGGCTTCTCGGGACTTACATTTTCTGACACCCCCGGGCTCTAGAATGAAGGAAACAGTAGATAAGCTTATCCGAATCATTCCTAACCCCTAAGAAAAGTTATGAAGGGTGTGAGAATTTTTTTCGAAACATTCTTCGAGTTGCTTCGAGACAATAAACTGCGGTTTTTCCGAAAAAATTACATCTGACTTCGAAAAATATTCGACATAACAAGGTTTTGATTAAAAACTCTTCGACATAAGAATGAAAAATAACACTTGATAAATACGCACAATCAAGAGGAAAAATAATTTTTCGTCATATCAAGGTTTTCGAGATATCGGGAGTATACTTTAAACAAATATATCGTCGCGTATTACGTTCAAGTCCTGCAAAAGCAACGAATGTTAAAAAAAAGTTGCTTTCAAGAAAAATGCCTTTAAATCTTCGATTATGTATGAAGATGTTTCAAAAAGTAAGGTCACAAGAACTCTGATGGGTGTGCAGATTCTTTGCATGAATAACCCCGAAAATAACGAAGATCATAAAGCTTTCAAACTGTGCCGGTGGATGGATTTGGGTCTTCGGGACTGGTATGGAAGAAATCATCGTCAAGAATGCGAAACCACATGAAGATGGCTTGCTGAACTGCAGCATCGGTTCTGAACTGCTAACCATCCTTTTTCAATTTTCTTTTGAGTTTCAAAGAACAGGGAATTACATGATTCGAGGTCGGAACTGTAAAGAGGGTGATCCAATACCTCCCAACGTAAAAACTTGATCACATTTCTTGTTTCATCAGCGGAACATGTTTCTGTCAGCAAAGCCGTTTTCTAACTGAAATTTTGTCCTGTTAGTGGACACCCAGCTACATCCACAGACATCGTTTGAAAACTCTGATCATCTTCGTTATTTTTAGCCTGATTTGTTTCAGTTGAAGAAACTGCACACTCGTCAGAGCTCTTGTTACCTTACTTTTTGAAACGCTTACGTATAACTTTATAGTCAACAGTAATCAAGTAGCCTAAAGTCTAGATATTTAGGCTGGGCTTCGTACCTTTGGCATAGTGTATTGATCAAAAAACAACTCAAGAAATTAATTGAAGTGAGCATTGCGAAATTGTCATATTCGTGATTTTGCAATAACCTTGGAGGCAACGATAAATTGTATCCAAAAAAAAAAATGAATAACAGTTTTGGGTTGCCAATTCCAGGTTATAGGTGAATTTAGAATAATATAGCACGTAAATTGTTTCCAAGGCACGCTCTTTCTTTCTGCGTCAAGAACTTCTCTATTCCAACGTGAAAAGTGCCTAGACTACTAAAGAAGGTTTTGACGTCCATGCGAACACTTCCCTAAGTTGGTGACTCAGTTTATACCTTTCCACGCATTCTGTATTAGAAATAGAATGCTTGCAGAACCCTCTCCTCACGGTATTATTATTGTATGGGTTTGTTTCTGAGTTAAGTAAACAACATTGTAGCCTACAATATATCACGAGCCTTTTCCAACGTTTGTAGCGCTTTTAGGACACTAATTTTGGGATTATCCCCTTTTTGTGTATATATATTTTGTGTATGATTCAAAAGTTTCAAGACTGATCTCCAGAACTAGAAACTTATTGAACATTCAAGTACAGCGGACTAAAGTTCTTTAAAATATGATCCTTCAGCATCAACACAGCGCTGCCATCGCGTCTTCCATTGTTCGTAGCCCTTCTGGAAGTCATCGGGCAACATGCTGTCAAGGGGGTTCGTCGAAGCCAGCTGGGATGGTTTTAATCGCTTCCTTTTTGGGCCTGTCCTGATTCCGAGGAAGAGGAAAAAGTCACTTGGAAATAAGTCGGGGCTGTAGTGTGGCTGCGGCAGTGCTATCACGTTGAACTTGGCCGGAACGTCGTCGGTGGTGCGCGACGTATGAGCGGGCGCGTTGTCGTGGAAGAATTTAAACGCCCTTGATCACCAGGCAGACGCGGCAGACTCGATCCCTCAAGCGACGGAGCACTCCAGTGGGAAAGTCCTTTCCGTATTTCCCACTTTTTGACCGAGATCAATGACACGCACTCACGCAGCAAACGATGCGCATTCTCCAGAGTTCCGAAGCCAACTGCCGCAGCTTCCGTTCGTTCACTGACACCCCTACTACTTCCTCAACCCGTACACACCAGTCCGCGGGCGCTCCCCTTCTCGGAAAAAAAAAATCAGTCCTGAAACTTCGGAATCATACCCTGTACGTATATAGAATCAGGCTTATCAAGTATCTGGGAAAGGCGCTGTGTGAGTTATGGTGCGGTTACTGTGGTGGAGTTGGGATCAATCGATTGTAGTATATGTGCTATTTGCAGTAGTCACAATGGTTTGATGCAGTGGCATATCGTCGCGTGTTGTGGAGGACTTTGCCCCATCCACCTTGCCCCGCATGCACTAGACTAACTTTACAAAGAATTTAAAGTACAAGTAGGCTCAATATTAAGCAAATAAATACTGCACTGAGTTTTTGACTTACAACACAATATTAAATATGAGTATCAATTTTTGAAACTTGCTTGTATTATTATATTATTTGATTTTCAGAGGCATTTTTTGTCTTAACTGAAACAGACTACATGCGTTACTATATAATTAAAATATTACTAGATAAACGGCGCTAAAATCAGAGTAAATATTTCACCATTTCACTTTGCCCCGCTTTTTCACTTTGCCCCACATTCCCCAACAGAAATGAATCTCAGATATCATAAAGTTATTCATTTATCTCGCACTTGATTAAGCTGCTGATATAGATCAATACTTCAATTACTTTAACGTTTGTTCACTCTTCATCATAGTAAATGTAAACAAAGACAGGTAAACTCCTCCGTGCGATTGATTGTATTAATTTTGAAATGTAACTAGCCTGTGCAAGATTTGCGATGTTCTTTAGTGAACGAATCCGCGTTTATTCATTCAAACGATGTAATCTTACCCGGCAAAACCCGAGTCAATATTGATGCAGAGTGGGGGAATGGGGAAAGAGGGAATATCAGCCAGTGTAAAAATTATTTTCACCAAAACAATATTTTTGTCATACTAACTTCATGGTATTGATGATAAATGCTTGTTACTGGAGCACATAAAACTATTTTGCAAAATAGTTTTTTTTAAAGGTATTAATCACTTCACTTCACTTTAAATTGGTGAACGATCATTGGAATCACTTAAATGATTGGTGATAACTTTGGTAATAATCGCCTGCCTTCCATTAATGGGTTACTGTGCAAGACCAAAAGTGGAGAATGTGTGAACATTCGCCGATGGTTCATCTGAAATATTTGGACTTTCGCCGATGCCTTTGCTGTGTGATTGTTGACTTTCACCAGGCCTCAGACTTTCACGGCAATAAGCACAAAGGTTTATCTCCTTTAAATCTCAGTTCGGTTTTCTTTAAGATTGATTTTCTATCTTTTTATTGATCAATACAAATGTACTGATCAAAATATTAATACATTTTTTCTCTTATGTCGAGGGAAAATTTTAACAACAAAAAGAATCCAAAGGATATCCATTCTTTACTATCAAAAATTGTGCGGGCCTAATTCATATTTTTGTTAATGATTCAGAGCTACTCTTAATATCAAATTTCTAAATGTTATATTGTTGGGAAACAAGTTAATTTTTTTATTATTAAACTCTTCATCTCATTCATTAAAAAATTCATTAATAGTAGAAGTTTTGAATATGATTTGCTCTTATAAAGTTTTTATGTAACTGCTCGGAAAAAGAAAGGAAAAAAGGAAAAACTCCTCTCTAGTGGTATTTGACAATGAGAAATCATATCCTCAAATATCACATACTTGTATCAGCAAAAAGTACGAGCATTACTCAGAAAAATTGAAAATTAAGATACGATATTGTAAAGCTTGCTTAAAACCTCAACACTTCGAACAGCACTTAAAAGAAATTCAAATAGAGCTACTTATAGCTTAACAATGCGAAGCTCGTTCATGATTTTTTTTTTCTTTATATTTTCGCGTAGAAGAATAGTCATTAAGAGAGAGATTTTTTTTCTCTTTTAAAACCATTACAGTAATAGCTGAAGATATTCAAAAACGAGCTGTAATTAGTCTTTTTTGAATGAAACGTACAGCTAAATAAGGGAAAGTAAAGTCCGTTAATTGGTAATTTAATACCTCATAATGACTTTTGATGCTTGAATTTCAAGTACTTTAATTTTCAAATTCCACTTCAAAACTTAAAGTCTTTATTTTCTTGTAAAGTAAACTCAGTGAGATGAGTAGTAGGGATTTGTCTTTCCGGTTAAACTTGTAAAAACCGATTAACTGCTTTTCAATGAAAAATACGCTTTGCGCAGGGCCGACACCAAGGGGGGTGTGGAGGGGGTAATACACCCCTCCAGTTTTTCAGAAGTGGGGCTGCCAATTTCCTTTCAGCGATGCAACAAACGAAAAAAAAAAGGTAAATTCTTCGTTGTTTTTAAAAAATAAAACAGTAAGCTTAAATGAAAAATTGAAATAATAGTGACAAAAAGTATTTTTTCTGTAAAATTTGAATTGAAAATGTAATCTTAAAATACAATTTAGGAACATCCATGATTCTCTTTTATTAAGATTATCGAAGTAAGGATCGCAGAAATGTGCGCTTCAAACATTTTTTAACGCAAAAAAAAAGTATTCAGTGCACTATTCACTAGGCCGCATAGTGGGTATGTCTGTCTAATCGGAAACTATAGGCCCGGCTTAAATTAAAGTAGTGTGCATAAAGTAAAATTAGCATAATGGGAGGGAGGACCAGCGACGAAACTTGCACGCCTTGTCTCTCGGTGGCCCTGGTTATACAAAACCATGCTTCATGATTCTTTAGTTTTAAAAAAAATAGATAAATAAATAGGATGGCTTCATAGGGGCCGCCGAAACATTCCCATACGTAATTTTCTTGATGAAAAATATTGACTTGAAAATCGTTTCTAAGTGGAGAAAAGTGCTTGGGTCGCCGAAATAAATTTTAAACAGAGAGAGAGAGGGAAAAAACAGTTTAAGGGGTCTAAGGACCTTTAATCTTCAGAATTTTCGATTTTCTGGAAAAAATATATGTTATGCATAATTTTGTTCTGAACAATTTGATACCTTATTTATTACCATACGCCAAAAACTTTTCGAGTTATTGCAAAAATGCGTGAACTTTCCCCGTAGAGATTTATGTTAACAGCAGCTGTTTAAGCCTCTTTTTCTCAGGTGCCGATTTCTTCGGTTTTCTCGTTTTGCGCGCATGATATTTCGGAAAGTTTGTTATATATTTCCGTAAAACTTTTCATGCATGTTTGTCTGATACATCTTAACGATCTGAACCTAAATTTCAACTAAAAAATTAAAGTTAATATTTAAAAATAACTTTTTTTTACCCAAAATTTTGGAAATTTTCGATATTAACTTACCAAATTTCAAGAAAATAAATAAATAATTTTAAAAAAATAAATAAATTTAGGTTCAGGTCATAAATATAAACCAGATAAACATACATTAAAAGTTTTACGGACATATAAAGGAAACTTTCTGAGATATCATGCGCGCAAAAGGAGAAAACCGAAGAAACCGGCACCTGAGAAAAAGAGGCTTAAACAGCTACTGTTAACATAAATCTCTATGGGGAAAGTTTAGGCATTTTTACAATAACTCGAAAGGTTTTTGGCGCATAGTAATAAATAAGGTATCAAATTGTTCAGAATTAAACTGTGCATAACATATATTTTTTCCAGAAAATCGAAAATTTTGAAGTTTAAAGGTCCTTAGACCCCTTAATGCTAAGAGAGATTCAAAGTATTGTGATGAATACCTATACCAGAAGTTCTAAATGTTTGGACATAAATATCGTAAGTAAATCAAAGCTTAATCAAGAGATGCAGGAGACACATTTAAAATAAAATGAAGTGGAAATAAGACCTAAGGTATCGCATAAATTACCACATCCGTTCAAAATGTTAAAAGTTCTTTTTCTGGGGACGCAGATGCTTGTATTTCAAGGAAAAAAAATATTAGACTGGAAATTGAGAATTTTAGTATGGGAAATCCAAGCACATAATCGTGTTTGGCAAAGGAAAATTAGAAGAATGAAAGTATTACCACAACATAATTATCAATAATTAAATTTAAAAGGAAGATAGGGACGTAGCCAAACTGAGGGTAGAGTGGAGAACTCAAAATCCTTTTTTTTTTACGTCCCCAAAGCAGGCCTGGAAGTGAGTTTTTAAAACTTTGGATTTGAAAAAATCCGAGAAAACGTTCTCAAACCCCATCTTTTGCCTTTACGTCATTAAAGATGACCTACATACGAGCATTTAGGACTGCACTTTCGAAAAATCATGAGAGTGCTCCCAACGTAACCCCCCGAGAAACGTCCTCTCAATTCATCATTCATCATCAATCACGGTCGAAAAAATTTCGTCTTTTGAGACTTTTATTTAAAAAAAAATTTTCGCGAGAGATCTCCCAAACCCTCTACCCCTCTAACAATATTGAAAATCACCTACGATTGCGGCAATTCAATACCATTTTTGAAATATTTACCAAGGGAGGACTCCAAATCTCTCCACCCATTAACATTACCACAAATCTTCTAAAACTGAGTTTTCTACAGATCGAAAATTTTTCGAGATAATGCCCCCTCCCTCTCTTTCGCCAACATCATAGTAAAACGTCTTAAATCTCGCTTTTAGTGCTTCAATTACGAAACATTTCTGTGCGCGAGCCCCTTCAAAACTCCCCCCCCCCCCCCCTTTCATTGAAGGTTGGCTTAAATTGCGTTTTCGGAGCTTTAACTTCAAGAAACTGGCGTTGTACTCACTTCTAACAAAAAAGCCTACAACAGCGTTTTTAAGGCTTCAATTTCAAAAAGTTTCGGGGGGATTTCCCCCGCATCTCTCTTTTCCTTACTATCACCACAGATCATCTAAAACTGCATTTTCCGAACTACAATTTTCAAAATTTTCCCGGGAGAGAGCCCCCGGACCCCCCATTACCTGTCATATTCAGAAATAATTCACAATTGCGAGCTTGGAGTTTGAAGTCTTAAAACTTATCGGGGGAAGACCCCCGAGTCTGCCTTAACATCACTATAGATTGTCTAAAAACGTGTTTTTTGAATAACAATCTTGCAAATTTCCCGGGGGAGAGCCCCGGACCCCTCTCAATGTGTAATCAAATATAACTTACGAATGCGTTTTAGTAATTTAAATTTGAAAGGGGGGGATTATCGGGAGAAGCTACCAGACTTCCTCTCTTTTTCTTCCCCAACTTAAAACATAGCCTAAAACTGCGTTTTTTTATATCTTCAATTTCTAAAAATACCAAAAGAAAGCCCCAAAACCCCTATTTCTGACAATATTATCCTTCGGATTAAATTTATATTGCTAGTACTAAGGTCTAGTAATATGACTATCCCTGCTAAACCAGAAGCTACATCTTCTCTCTCTTTACATACTGGAAAATGCATTTGAAACCATTAAGGGACCGCCAAATGCGTACCCCCTCCCCCCAGTTTTTTGACCTAGCGACGGCCCTGGCTTTGCGCAGAATTTTTAGGAAACTATTTGCAAATTCAAAAAGGGGATGATTATTCAAACAGTAACGAAATTAAAGCTTTGGATTAGCTTCTTTTTAAAAAAAACTTTTTAATGCTTTTGTACTATTTTTTTATTATTCCAAGACGAAATTAACTGGATTTAAGAAATCAAAAGCTAGGAAAAAAACTGCACTGCAACACTGATTTATAGTTTAATGCTAGAAAATAATTCAAGGGTGATTCTTCACAATTCTTTAAAAATCAAAGTGCTTTAAAATGTTAAAAAATATATAATGAGTCCTTATAAGGAGCTTAATAAGATAAATTCCTGTAAATTAAGTGAAATCACTTTAACCATATTACATGTAGCTATGCTGTCCTGGTTCAGAAAATACGAAGAAAGTGGCATTTTACTTTCACAGAGAATGTTACCAAGGTTCAGCATTACACAGAACTAGCATAAAAGTACCGATTAAAAAAAAAAATTTTCAGAAACTATTGCATGTACCACTATGAATGATACGTAAAACGAGCTGATTTGTGCCTCACATGACTTCCTTTTGCTCCAATTTAATGTCATTTTCCCATTATTGGTAATTTTAATGTGATTCAATAGTTTACTCTCTAAATATCACCAACTGTGGCCAAATTGAAACCAGATTTAAAAATAAAATCGCCAAATTCGTCGTCAAGTTGGCGAAAAAACTTGACGACCGAAAGACTGGCGATATATCGCCAAGTGTCCGCCAAATTATAACACCACTTGAGTTTACATAGAAATTAACAATGATTTCCCCTTTAGAAAAGGGGAAAGACCCCCCTTAAAAACACCCGAATGCAACCAAAAGTGGAGGTGCACAACTAGATTCTACTAGAAATCTACGTATCAAATTTCAACTTTCTAGGACATACCGTTCTTGTGAGTTATGTGACATACATACGTACATACAGACTGTCACGAGAAAACTCGTTGTTACACGTGTATTAAGAGCCACTGTCTGTAAGAATCAGGCAGTTTACGGCATTTGTGATTGTTGACATTTTTAATTTTTCTTATTTTCACATATGTTGTTCCTTATCATGAATGTAATGTTTGTGCAAAATATGAGCTTTGTCTGCCTTACCGTTTTTGGGAAATTAAATTTTTTGCGTGTTTTTCAAATTTGCAGATTTTAAAGTTCCTGTTGCTTTAAACGCCCCTATAATGACATGGATTTATAAATTCTATACTATTATATGGTCTTCTTAGATACTATTACAGCTGTCAAATCGGTGTCACTACGAGGGCGACGGCCACAAACTCCGTTTAAAAACGACCGAAAATGAATTTTTTTACTACATTCAATGCCAATTTTCTCAAAGCGCCTTCATGATGACACCAACGTTTTTACATAAATTCTTAGCTACACTTGCATACATCAAAAATATGTAATAAAATTGGTGTCACTATAAGGGCGCCAGAAGATATTGGAACTTTTATGTAATAAATTTCACAAAAATGCAAATGTTTAAAATCTAACTGCTACTCTCGCCCTCATAGCAGAGATCTGAAATTAATTAAGTTTGATAACCAACATGTTCGTCTAACATACGAACTAAAAAAATCGGTGTCACTCCTATTACTTTCGGAAATATAATCATTCGAAATTAGTATGTTATGGAGTTATTTAAAAAAAAAACTTTTCTAATTCGAATAGCTTTTTGCGCGGTTTGTTTTAAACTTTAATACAAAATTACACTAGTGACACCTAAAATAATATGTTTCGAATGCTTTTTATATAAAAAAAAAAGATTTTTAAAAACATTAGAAACACAGTAAATCGATATAGGTACAGATGGACGTGTTGTGTAATGTGCATTATAGGCTAAAATAGTCGTACTAATATTCATATTTTTTCAACCATACTAATTTTTTACCTGTTATTTACATTAAAAATGCAACTATTTATAACATAATGTCTTAAATAGTTATGAACATAATGTATTACATAGCGAGCATTCAGACTCTGAAACATAATTTGAGAACGACGTAGACTAAAACAAAGAAAACATAAAAAATCAAATCACTCAGTTTCAGAAAGACGGTCAACTCTTGTTGAAATCTTGTAATTTTGTAGCATAAAAGCACGGGAAAAAATGGTATCCCGGAGAAATAGTAGAAGTTGACCATTTGCAAGTAAAGGTCAAATGCATGGCGAGAAGGATTGGAATAAATAAATTTATTTGACTTGAAAAAAGGCGAGTATTGCTACGATAATCTAAACATATAATGCACAATAGATCTACCTGTACCTATATCAAAACAAGCATTTTCTATTCAAGATAAAGACGCTCTTACTGCCTAAAGCTGTTTATGTTAAACGTTGCTTCTTTGTAATAAATTAAAGATAAATTAACAAAATACATAAATAAAAAAATAAAATAAATCAAAAATAATAATATTTGAAAAAAATGCACCACATCATACTAACTTTGAATGATTATATATCCAAAAGTAGTAGGAGTGACACTAATTTCATTAGTTCAAATGTTAGACAAACGTGTTGGTTATCAAGCTTAATTAGTTTCAGATCTCTGTTATATGAGGGGGCTAGTTGTATTCAGATTAGCCAAATGGTCAACTTCTATTTCTCCAAATGTTTCATATTCTGAATGCTCGCTATATAATACATTACGTTCATCGCTATTTAAGACATATAAAAAAAGTTGCATTTTTAATGTAAATGACGGATAAAAAATTAGTATGGTTGAACAAATATGAATATTAGTATGACTATTTTAGCCATAATGCACATTACGCAATACGTCCATCTGTACCTATATCGATTTATTGTGTTTCTAATGCTTTTTATAAAGCTTTTTTTTATGTATATAAAAAGCATTAGAAACATATTATTTTAGGTGTCACTACTTTAATTTTATATTAAAGTTTAAAACAAACCGTGCAAAAAGCCATTCGAATTAGAAAAGTCTTTTTTTAAATAGCTCCATAACATACCAATTTCGAATGATTATATTTCCGTATGTAATAGGAGTGACACCGATTTTTTTATTTCATATGTTAGACGAACATGTTGGTTATCAAACTTAATTAGTTTCAGATCTCTGCTATGAGGGCAAGAGTAGTAGTTAGATTTTAAACATTTGCATTTTTGTAAAATATATAACATAAAAGTTCCAATATCTTCTGGTGCCCTTATAGTGACACCAATTTTATTACATATTTTTGATGTGTGCAAGTGTAGCTAGGAATTTATGTAAAAACGTTGGTGTCATCATTAAGGCGCTTTGAGAAAATTGGCATTGAATGTAGTAAAAAAATTCATTTTCGGTCATTTTTAAACGGAGTTTGTGGTCGTCGCCTTAGTAGTGACACCGATTTGACAGCTGTAATAGTATCTAAGAAGACCATATAGTAGTATAGAATTAAAAAATCCATGTCCTTATATAGGCGCACAAAGTAACAAGAACTTTAAAATCTGCAAATTTGAAAAACACGCAAAAATATGCCACGCCCCCTAAATTTAAAAATTCAATTTCCCAAAAACGGTAAGGCAGACAAAGCTCATATTTTGCACAAACATTACATTCATGATAAGGAACAACATTTGAAAAAATCAAGAAAATTAAAAATGTCAACAATCACAACCTGCCTGATCCTTACAGACAATGGCTCTTAACTACTGTATCAGGATTGGCAGCAATGTTAAAACCAAAACCTATGGTGGATATTTTTGACCCAAACCATGTGTAAAAATGCATGTCAAGTAACACCCCAGTCAATAAAGGTTATATTTCGGAACAAATTTGGGACAACTGAATTGCTGGCAGTTTCTAGTACTCATAGAGGGTAGTATTTTCCTAAAATTCCCGCCTCTCCCCCTTGAGCTTTCCCCTCTAACCCCCCTTAAGTATAAATTTATAGGTTTTTAAACAAACGGCTATATCTCCGTTAAATATTATTCAAATCTTTTAAACTTAGCATATTTTTAATCGTTATAACATGGCGAACGAGAAATTATCTTTAAATTTTTTACACAGCAAATACTGTTTATGTAATTTTAGCAATTACGTCATTTTTCATCATTTTTCATTTTTAATGATGTAATCTTGGGAGCTTCTCACGTCTAATATTCGTTATTTTTAAAAAAAAATATGCAGCGTAGTTTTTAGAGCAGTTTCTAAGCTTTTCAAAAATATGTACATATATAGAATTATACAGTCAACTTTACGCATAGAACGCGACAAGTCGGCAATCAAGCAAAGGTTTTTGTCGGAAGAAATTAGGGACATGCTGATTTTTTGTCAAGTGTTAGCACCTAGGAAGGGGAGTATTTTCCCAAAAGTCCCCGCCTCTCCCCCTTGAGGTTACCCTTTTAGCGCCCCTTAAGTATAAAATTATAGGTTTTTAAACAAACGTTTATATCTCCGTTAATAGGTATGTGCGTATATGCGATATGTATTTCAAGTTTTCCCTTCAGTTTCTTTCCCTCCCCCTCAACCACCATGGTACCCTTCACCGGTTAAGCTAGAAATGGCAGGTACGAAGGTATCATTGGTTTAAAATAAAATAAAAATAAAATAAATATTATTCACATTTTTTAAACTTAACATGTTTTGAATTCTTATAGCATAATAAATGAGAGATAACATTTCAACTTTTTATACAATTAATATTTTTGTTGTAATTTGAGCAATTACGTCATTTTTCTTCATTTTTCTCTTTAACGATGTAGTATTGGTTGCTTTTCACGTTTGATATTTATAATTTGAACAAAACATGCAGCGTAGTTTTTGGAGCAGCTTTCAAATTTTCTAAAGATGTATACATACAGGGTGCGGCAAAAAATGGGAACTTTATTTTTTTGTATAATTTTATCAAAAAAATTTTTTTCAACAAATGTAACAATTAATAACAATAGCATGGATCTATGGTCATAACATATTCAGCCTGTTTCAAAGTAGCCTCCTCCGACGGCGTTACACATGTCCAGACGTGACCTGAAATTTTCAGCGATGGGCCGCAGGTCCTCCGGTAACAATCGAGCCCATTCCCGGCGCAAGGATTGCTTCAGCGCCTCCAAATTTTTGTGGGACTTAGCACAGACCTTAGCTTCTAAAATGGACCACACGCTGTAGTCCATTGGATTGAAGTCCGGCGAGTAGGGCGGCCATTCCGCCGACGAGATGAAATCTGGAAAATGGGTCCTGCACCAATCTTGCGTCATTTTTGCCTTGTGAGCAGGCGCCGAGTCCTGTTGAAACGTCCAATTTGCATTGCCGAAGTGCTGCTGAGCCCAGGGAAGCACAACAGCCTCAAGAATGTCGCGGCGGTAGACTTCTTGGTTAATTTTCACCCCTTGATCCACAAAAACGAGTGGGGTCTTACCGCTGGCGCAGATCCCGCCCCAAACCATCACCGAAGCGGGATTTTGACGATGCTCGACGACTGCTGAGGCACTTGGAACTTCTACGGACCATATTCGGTCGTTTTGGTGGTTGTGCGCTTGCTCGACGGTGAACAATTTCTCGTCCGTGAAAAGGATACGCTCCCATCGTTGAGCAGCGGCCCGACGCTTGAGTTGGCGGCATCTTTAAAGTCGTACGCGTTTGTTGTTGTCGGTGAGAAGCTGAACTTTCTGGAGCTTGTAGGTCTTGAGGTTGAGCTCCTCTTTCGCCATTCGGCGGACTGACCGATAGCTTATGCCGGTCTCACGAGCGATTTTTCTCATGGAGACCCTCGGATTTCGTTGAACTCTCTTCTTGATGATTTTGCGGTTAGCAGACGTGTTGACAGTCCGCTTTCTGCCACTTCCTGGACGGCGGCCATCGTGGCCAAGCTCCTTGTATAGTTTAATTGCTTTAGACACTACGTCCTTTCCAACACCGAGCAAACGCACAATTTCACATTGACGTTTTCCTTTTCGAAACAGCTCCAAAATTGCAACACGTTTGTTTGACATTGTGCTTAGAAAAGCATGTCAATTAATCGATGGAAACATGATAAATGACTGGCACAGAAAAATAATGAGAATTTAATAGTAAAAGAATCATGTGGCTGCATTTAAACATGTCCGCGTAAAGACTGATACAAAAAGGTTGCCATTTTTTGCCGCACCCTGTATATAGAATTATACAGTCAACGTTACGCATAGAACGCGCGAGAGGACAGCAAGCACCAACTTGCTGACGTACTAGAAACTTTCTTCTTACCCCAGTCAATAAAATGTTTCTCTTGGTAGAAATTAGGGACAGGATGTATTTTTGTTCGTAATTAGTACCAAATGAGAGAAATATTATCTCAAAAGTCCCCATCCCCTTTTGGCACCCCAACCAGCCCCTCCCTTCTCAAGTTAGTTAAATAAATTGTCAAATTATGAAACAATTTTTTATTTCAAATGTGTATTTTCTATTGGCCTTAGAAAACAAGGCCTAAATTTTTGATAATATCTCAAGACAGTTGAAGAAAAGTAGTAACACATGTTTTAATCTTTAAGTCAGAACAAATCTTTGGTTATCCTTTTTGGGTAGTTCAGAATGCAGTGCAATGTGTTTTTAAATGTGACTAATTTTTGTTAGAAACTTTGCTTGTTTAAAACTTAAGATTCATATAGGGGAATATTAGAACTCTCCAAGTTTTCAGATAATTTTTTTATTGATAATTAAAGTGTTATTGATACTCTCATAAAGGTTTTTTTAGCGGCATATCGATAAAGTGGTCAAATTCACACTTGCCTTGATTATAATTTATTTTATCGTTCTGCATTATTATTTTTAGCTTTCGTACTTAACGAAGGATCTTTAATCCATTATGTGTGATAGCCACATAGAACCACTTATGAAGCAGTTGTGAATAACTATTGCAACTATATTGTTTCTAATTATGGATAAAACGTTACTGTAATCTTTGAAAGATATCCAGATTATTCAATTACTAAAAACGAAGAGCTAAGTAAGAAGAGCCTCAAAGAAAAATTCATGAGCTTTGGACATCACAGTACGCACGACACGAAAGGAAATTTTTTTTAGAAAATTCGTGAAACAAAAAAAAAAAAAAAAAAAAACCGCTGCAAACAATACAATAGTTTTAGAGTTAAGCATAAAAAGAATACCAGAATTGACTGCGGAAGATGATGCTAATGTAAATATAGTAAAATTTACTGTTCAGAAGTTTAAGAATGCTCGAAAGTTGTTGTCTTTGTTTGTGACTCGTTTTTACTCCAGACAAGAAATAAATGTATTTTTTACAAGATTATAGGTGCCAAAAGGAACCAAGTCTGCTACAACATTGGCGTTTTAATCCAGCAACATTAGAAGTCTCTTGACTGATTAGAAGTCTTGCAATCACTGGATATGATACAACATCATGCTTTTATGGTTTGGGAAAGATAAAAGCCATTGAAATGATAAAATCTTCAACGAAAACTCAACGGCTATCATCAACATTTTTGTTAGAAAATGTTTCAAAAGATCAACTGCTAATTGAAGGAAAAATTTTACTCTTGGACTTTACGGAATGAGCAGATATGGACTTGCGTGAAACTCGTTACTATAAATTAATAAGCCTACCCAAAAAGTAAACCTTGCAATCAAACTTTGATCCGTCAAAGCTACCTCCAACAACCGGGGCATGCCAACAACATGTACTACTAGTTTACCTGCAAGTCCAGAACTGACTTAGGTACGTTTTCCCAGCAACTGAATGGGATACAAGTTGGAGTCAATTTAGCGAAAACAGAAAGGGAAAAAAAATTCTCCTTTCAATTAAACTTTTGTAAAAAATTTTGCATCAAATGAACTATTAAATTTCGTGTCGGGCTCATGTAGAGCTGATTGTGGCAAACATTGTGTATATAGGAGGGTGGGTTCAGGGTCACCGAGAGCCAAGACGGGACCCTCCCTCCACAAAACTTAAAATAAAAAATGATCTGATTCCGAGTCTAGCCCTCCCAAAGGTCAGACCCTAGTGTCCGACTAGGCTGACATGACTTCTCATTGGCCCTGGGTAGATTCACGTTCTGCAGCAATGTGCGACAACTGCGGCGGATATTTCTTATCACATCGCATCAATTATAAACTATGATGAAGAATTAATTCATGATGAATGAGTCATACTACTCTATAAATTATCTATTTTTATTGCTTTAAAAATTTTATTGCTTCGAATTTCGTTAATGAAAAGCAACGGGAAAAATAATTAAACTAATTGGAGGTAAGTGTTGGTTTTGTGATGATAATGCCACAGTGACGGTAGCACATTCACTAGTTCGTATCTCTTAGAGTTCATGGACATTTCCAAAGAGTGATACGTAAAATCACCGTTACAGGAATTAAAAACAGTGCTTCAACTTCTGTTCAATTATTTTCAAAACAAGAGATTTTCCTTTAAAATAAATATGTTTTCTTAAATGTCCTAAACATAAAAGTTTTAAAGAATAGATTTTCTTTACTAATAATAAAGCTGAAAGTCTCTCTCTGTCAGGATCTCTCTGTTCGGATCTCGATCTGTCTGTCAGGATTTCTGTGACGCGCATAGCGCCTAGACCGTTCGGCCGATTTTCATGATATTTGGCACAAAGTTAGTTTGTAGCATGGGGGTGTGCACCTCGAAGCGATTTTTCGAAAATTCGATGTGGTTCTTTTTATTTTAGCTATTTAGTTGCACATGTAGTCTATTTCAGTCAGGGAAAAAAATACTGCCGAAGATTAAAGCATATGATAATGCAGAAAATTTTCAAAAAATAATACTCTTATTGTAATATTTGTTGTGAGTCAATAATAATTTTTAGTATTATAAAATGATAAAGTATAATTACTAACGTTATTAACGTTTCAAATATTAATTGAGACCTTCTAATGTTCGGTACTCTATTAATTTAGTTAGTATTAAGCCTATTTGTATTTCAAAAATTTTGTTCAATTAGTCAAGTACATGCGAGGCAAAGTGAAATAGCTTATTTCGTTTACTCACTCAATCATTTACTAAAGCACTTAATACGTATTCATTTATGAAATTATTTATTTACATTCCTCCATTTAGTATTTCACTTATTTACTCATTTATTCACTAATTTTGTTATTCATTTACGCTTTTACTCTCTCGTTTATTTTTCTTCATATATTAATTCATTCATTCATTTAGTTATTCATTTATTGTTTCATTACCTTTTCATTTATTCATTCAAAATTTTATTTACTGATTCATTTGATCAAAAATATTATTTAGTAATCAAAAAAATAATAATAATTCATTAGAATTGTTTTTATTTTTCACTTCGCCCCATTGAAAACATGAAATTAAAAATTTCCACCTATTTTTTAGTGCCAAAAGTATAAAATATATTTCAATGCAAGTTTTTTTTTTTAAATAAAATACAATGTTCTGTTTTTTTACTGCAATTTTCAAAAGAAATTTCCAATTTGTTCACCTTGAAAAAGGCCATTCATCTTAGCCATTTTACTTTGCCTCACATTCCCTTACCTTGATTTTTTATACATTTAAAAAGATTAAAATGTAAAATAATAATCCCCCTCCCCCCAAAGAAAAAAACATTATGTAAAAATATGCATTATAATTCGAACTTAGGAAAGAACAAAAAAACGCTGCTGTTTTAAATTTTGAATTATTTTTCTGTACTTTTCTATGCTTATGTTATGCTGCGGTGGGGCAGTTAAAGGGCAGTTACTGCAATTTTTTAATTTTTCAGTTGTTTGCATTTTTTGTCATCTAGTACGTTAGCTTTATTGTACAAGCTTGCTTATTTGGTTTCCGCGGAAAAAAAGAAAGGAAAAAAAATGTCTAATTCCAACATTTCCCTAGTGTTAGTACTGAATCCAAAACCGCGTTTTTTGGAAAATTTATTTCTGCAGATATTACCGCGTACCCGGCCACGGCAGTACACTGCCACACTTGTATTCAGAAACAAATCAACCCATTTTTTTTCACTTACAATAAACGTAATTAAATTTACCATAGCGAACTACATACAAGCCAATAGTTTCCCTCCCAAATCTGATAATCGAATCACATAAAAGGACATGCACAATTTCACTTGTATTCTCGATAAAGGCTTTCATAGTAACGAGAACGGAACGCAACATGACACCCGCCCATTACATAAAGGTCATTTTCTTTCATACAACCAATGAAAGAAATATTTATAAGTGCTTGCGTAAACATAACGACATTAAGGTTAAGAAGGTGGATAAATAAGACAGAAATGTCTGGTTTGTACTTTCTATGATTTCTGAGGAGAAACAGAAGCAATGTTGCTTGAAAAAAAAATGACTAAAATGGCTTTATAAAGACTAAATCTGCACTTTGGTAGTAAACGTATTGTTTAATTAGTTGGAAATATTAAGTATTTTTAGTGCAATATTTGTTTCTGACATAATAGGTTTTTTTTTCAATAATTACTTTTATTGCTACCAAAAAGTTGTACTGAAGACCCTCTTTGCATGCAAAGTAAAGTCAACGTAAAATTGATTTCAAAAGTTAAAATTAAAAATTTCGCAGAGTGTATTCATCAAACAATTACCCTTTGTCAAATAGGCAGTCGGTTTGGCAGTATCTAATCAAGTTGGTTGACAATATCTAATCAAACGTCTTGCAACAATTAGATGATAAACTCAGTGTCTGCTTGGCAATATTGACGAGATTTGTGACAGTTTCCGTCGAGCCCTATTTTTAACAGTTGAGGTCAACAACCCAGTCCTGCTTGAACCGTTAAATTAACCGTTGCTAAAAATTAAAACACTGTAAAATCTGCTTGAAACTGTTAAATTAACCGTTGTTGAAAATTAAAACAGTTTAAAATCTGATTTATGATTTGCATGTCTTGGTCTTTGAAAAGGTGACGAAATATTCGAAGTAAGGAGTCTTCTAGGTCGACTGTAGCTCCAATTGGAAAAATGATTTCAATGACGTGCTCACTATATTTGAATGTAAACATCGATTTCTGCAATGATATTTAAATCTAAATTTTATGCAGCCCTCTAATTCTTTGAAAATGCAGAATTTCTCCCTTTTTTTGGAATGAGAGAAATTTTTAGTGTTTGCAGTAAACTTCATTATTTTTAAGACTTCACAAGGAAAGTGACGGTTATTCGTAAAAAAACACCTTGTAAGCGACCCCTTACACAGGACAATAAGTAACCTAATCAGGCGCCACTAGTCATCTCGACCTTCCAATTTGGAAACAAAGCTGAAAGGGAGGGATATTTTCTAGTATCTTGTACCCGTGTCAACTACTCAGCGATAGACCACATGACTTCCAGGCTCACATATTTTGCAGTGCGTACTATTTATGTGCTCGGTGAGTCTTTATGGCATCGAAAATCGAATCCTGGTACCTCTGACTCCGAGTTCGATACCCTAACCACTAGGCTTCAGGCTACTCAGGTTTCCATGTTTCCTTGCTTTACAAGTAAAATCAACTGTGTAATATCAATTTAAAGAAAAAAAGCGCTCAGTAAGTAAGAATTATTATCTGCTAATCAATTAATTAGTAGATCACAAACTAAACTACTTCAGCTTTCATACGCACCTTTAAGAACTCTCATACACACGAATTCTAAAGTAATGATTTTCTGAGTCTTAACTTAGGAAACATTAGCCTCAGAAGAATAACTGTTTTCAGTTAATACAGTTCGCTATGTTTAACGACGCTCTATTTAACGACTTTCTCTATTTAAAGACTACTTTTTACGGTTCCGGATGCTCACTGTAGTTTTAAAAGCATTCTATTTAAGGACGCGTTCTACATAAGGACAATTTTTGTGGTCCCTTGAAAGTCGTTAAATAGAGAGCCAACTGTATGTTAATATGCTATGTGTACTAAACAAGATTTCTAGCACCAGGAGGCAGATACAACTTTAGATTTTGTAACTTGAACAGACATACAGTAGGCTCTCTGTTTAGCGACTTTCAAGGGACCACAAAAAAAAATCGTCTTTAAGTAGAAAACGTCCTTAAAAAGAATGCTTTTAACACTATAGGGGACCATATGGGACCACGAAAAGCCGTCGTTAAATAGAGAAAGTCGTTAAATAGAGCGTCGTTAAACAGAGAGCCAACTGTATTTATTTACTCAAACAGTATAAGTTACTAGAAATAAATATATACATTTGTGCTAAGAAGTAACTGGAAATAATCAATTTTTTGTAGCACAAATGTACAGATTACTGCTTACAGGAGTTTTGGAATTTCAAGAAACCCCTTTTTCAATGCAAAGTTTTGAGCTTTTGAATGTAAAGGCATCCGGTAAAACTGGATTTCTTTTACCGGATATCTTTAAACATCTTTTACCGGATGTCTTTACATCCATAAGCTCACAATTTTGCATTAGAAAAGGGGTTCCTTTTAAACCCCAAAACATCTGTAGGCGAAGCAGCTGTACCCACGGACGGTTGTACCTACGGAAGTTGGTCGGGAAATTCCGGGTATCTTCGAAAGAGATCCTAATTGGGGTTCAACGTGTGTGTCATAGCCCTTTCCAGTACCCCAGGAAGTTTCAACGCCATCAAACGAACATTTACGATTTTTAGTAGGATCTAAGTAAAAAAAAGCATGAACATTTTCTTTTTCTTTTTTTTTTTTTTTTTTTTTTCGTCTTTCGTGGATTGTATTATTCATTTTTGTTGTAGGTATCATGTTTCCCTATATTTTGAAGGTTTTCTGATTTTTAATGTTGTGAAACTGTGGTCCTGCCGATGTGACTGGCTTGTAAAACCAAAATAACGTAGCTTTGTACCCGAGGACACATAACCATGTGTACCCACGGCCGGCAATTTTTAGTCTCCTTGGGTCACACCTGAGTCGTCTTACAATGTGAAGTATCTCAAAATGGGACCTTGTCATTATCATCCAAAATTTGCTTTCAACAATGATGATGAATTTGAAATAGGGCTTGAAGATATAGTGTTGAAGTAACCCCCACCTGTTGTAGGATCTACAGACCGTCAATCCCACCTGTTTTCATTTAAAGTCGACTTTTCGAAATTTTTGTTGGTTTAATCAAAACTGAGTTTTTGTAGTGAGTTATTTTATTAAAGGTTTCAATTAGCATATAAATTGAAATTATTATGTAGGTTCATATAGAGTCATACTATCTTGAATCTAGTTATTTTTTTGCTTAAAAACATTAATTATTCATAATATTAACTCTCTTAAGAGTATTTTTTTTAAGAGTTCACTGATGTTCAAAATTAAGGAAAATTTTAAAAAAGGGAAAAAACTTCGATTAATGTTCAAAGTTTAATTTCTGTTGGATATTTTGTTTAATGTCATTTTCAATGGATGTTTGAAGTATTTCTATGTAAAAAGGCTTATGAAAATGTATTGAGTATAATTGAGTTCTTCAGCTATTTATGTGGTGCCGATCCTCGTACATCCTGGTACCCTTGCTTAGCCATTTTCACATTCTAGCTCATTCGTGTATTTAAAAATCGTCAAGAGATGATGACGTAGACACCGACGACAGAACGAACAACGCCAAGGATGGTAAAACTTTTTTGATTAGTTAATCACTTTGATGAGACGAAAGATGTTAGACCCGATTATAAGACGAGCAGCAAGACGGCTGCACTCCTGCATTGTTATCATTTTTGTAAATAGTAGTTATGTGTAGTTTAGTAACCATTAAACGTTTAGCATCTGTTCATCGAGATTTATGTCATCAATGAGTGGTGTTATAATGCCCCTGGGTAGAAAGCCACCTGTCCGCGATGTAAACAGGGTGTTGTACCCACGGACAAAAAAGATAGTTTTTAAGAAAAAAAATTCTAAAGTTGGAAGTTTTGAGATTTTCATGTGACAAAAATTTCCAAATTAGATGATAAGTTGTAGATTCTGCCAGAAAATTTTACCGATCGATTATCCATTCTCAGAGACCAGCAAAAATTTAAAAGCAAATTTCGTCCGCAGGTACAGTAGCTTCCCCGATGCAGTAATCTATATATTTGTGCTACAAAATGTTGGTTACTTCCTGTTAGCATAAGTTACAATTTCCACCTATTGAAAGTATTTTTCTTGCTCTAACTGTTTAACTATCTGTAACGGTTTATAAATCAACTACTGGACCTAAATCAGTAAAGATACCCTGTATTTTAAACACACAACATGAAAATTCTCTAATAGCACCTATAAAAAGAAAGCCGACGTTAAACAAGAAAAAATCGTTAACACATTATCCTTATCGGCACATTAAGAGATTTCTTCTAACAATGAATTAATTTTCTTAAGATAATCATTATTTGTGAGACCGTAAGAACGTTATAAATTCTAATATCTCAGACAACAAATAAGAAAATATATGCCCTGTGGCGGAGAAGGAATTGCATCGAAGAAAACATTACTTTTCCTGATGAGGCGTTATCGCTTTTGTGCAATAAGAAAAACCCATCTCTTTTTCTTTTATCGCCATATCCTGTAGCTGATAAGTCGATATTTATTGTTTCTTACCATTATAATTATTATTAACCATAAATAAAAGGTGTGTATGATACTTTTTATTGCTGCAATATTATTTTATAACTGTGGCCAGAGTATGTTTGAAATTTATTAGTTGTTCTTTCTTTTTTTTCTTTTTGAAATGTCAAATAAAACACAGAAATTATATAATTTTTGAAAATATTTTTGAAAAAATTGCATTGATTGGAGAACAGTAGCCAATGTGCAGTGTTTTTGACACAGTCAATGATTAATGTGTAAATTTAGGGAAAACCTATTGTTACTTCCAGAAAAATATCTTCGTTAAACCGCAGAAATGAGTTTTCAAGACATTTGAAAAAACAAGTTTTGGATTCAATTATAACATTAAAAAAAATTATGGAATCATTAAAAAATTATAGACGTTTTCTTCTTGTTTTTTTTTTTTTTTTTTTTTTTATTTCTTTTCTTTTTTTCCAGCTAACACCAAATAAGCCAGCTTGTACATTGAAACTCACGTACAATAGAAGATAAAAATGCAAAAAAAAAAGTGGAAAATTTGCAGTTACTGCTTTTTACCTGCCCACGGCAGCATTGTTGTGTGTGTGTGTGCGTGTGTGAGTTTAAATGCAATTTAGTATACTTAAACGCTTTCAACAACCAGAAAATCTGGGAAGCAAAAAGATTTCATTTAATGGTTTAGATAGACGCATAGACTGGTTTGCAAACATAAGAGCTTAGTAAAATATCTAGCTGAATTTCAAAGAGGATTGTCAGCAAATTGTTGCTTTGTTTTACAGGAAGTAGTTTATCTCACTCAGATGAGAGGTACCCACTCATTACCGTGAATAAATGGAAATGGAAGCAGAGATTTCACATGTTCCATACTTTTTCACCATTCTGACTCTAGAGACCTCGGGAAGTTGAAAAATATAATAAAAAGCACTAGTGCAGGTGGACATTTTTTTTCTCTTGGAGATAAGTTTGGAATAACAAACCAGAGGAGGGTCGGGCTTGGAAATAACAAGCGATAATTTTCTCCTGGGGGCGAGTAGTCTCAGCAATCCAGAGTTTTCTTCTACGAAGAGGAGAGGGGTATTGAGAAGCCAGATTTTTCTCCTGGGAGAACTTAGTAAGAACAAACCAGAATTTTATCCTGGAGTGGTTTCTCGACACAAACTAGCCTTTTAGTGGTGGGAGGAGGTTGTCAAAACCAACCAATTTGCTCCTGGTGGAGGGCTGGTCATTACAAGCCAGATTATGTCCTAAGAGATTGGTCATAGCAATTTCGAATTTTCTCCTGGGTGTGTCGACAAATCGAGGCTTTCTGCTGAGAGTTTGGTCATAACAAAGGCAAAGTTTTCTTCTAGAGAGGAGTTGGTTCATACAGTCTATTTGCATGTATGCAAAGGGGTTCTGGTTAATGAAACTAGGAGAAGGTCAGGTAGTATCGGACACGTAAGCAATTTCAATCATAACACTTTTTGTTTTATTTGTAAAGAATTAGTTTTTACACTAAATTATGCTGTACTTAGTTATCTAACATAAATTGTAAACTTTGGTTAAAAAAACATCGAGTCGTATTTTTTAAACAAATTTTTGTCAAACTCTATTTTTGGCCAATTTATAATTTTGGAGGGTTGTATCGGACAAAACATTAAAATGTTGAAATAAAAACAAATAATTCAGAAATAACATTTTAATGTGCAAAAAAATGAAACAAACCAAGTAGTTGGTTACTTGGAATAGAATACAAGTCTAAAAATGAAAATAAGTAATACTTTTTTATAAAAGTTGAAAAATATAGCTTATGGTTGGTTTAGTCCTAACTGAAACAAATTCATTTTAAACTTTGGAATACAAATCACATGTGTAGTAAAGACTGTCCGGTTGTAGCTCAGTACATTTTTCATGTGCCCAACCCTTACACGTTTGGCATTGGATCCAATCTTCTTCAAATGTCTCATTACAAATTAGGCAGTGAGTCAGCTCTTCGTTTTCCTGCGACTCATCATCATAACTTTCTTTTAGTGTTTTCTTTGTTTTTCATTTTAAGTTGAACTATTTAACTATTTTTTGTTTCTTTGATTTGGGTTTTTCCCTTTCTCTCTCTCTCTCTCTCTTTTTTTTTTTTTTTGGCGCTTCTCTTCTCTCAATTTTTTTTTCTCCTCTGCTAAATTTTAAAACTTTTTCTAACAAGTCCAACTTTTTCAATGGCTTCTTTCATATTTGTTTCATCCCATTTATGTCGTGATTTTTCCATTTCAACCTGTTGGACAAAGAAAGACACCGTCTGTATTTTATTTTAGTGCCAGTAACTTTGTCCGACACAACCCGAAATTTGTTTGTCCTATACAACCCGCCTGTAAAGCTACAGTTGTTTAACCACCACTAGGTTATTACTTAAGCTAGACACTTTTATAGCTCATAATACTTAGATTAATATACTATCAGTCTAAAGGTATAACAATAAAACAATATAACATACAATGTAAATATATGCCCCAGAAATTAAGTTCGTGCACTGAAATTCTTTCAACAAACAAACAACTAGCTTTGCACACCTGAACGAACGGTTTATTTGAACCAATATGGCGTTTGTGGCTTTCTTCCCCAATACGGCACACTATGTTGACCCAGTACGTGCTGCCCCTGGCGGCGGAATTAAGAAGCAGCCCTTGTCCGATACTACCCGCTGTCCGATACTAAACGACCTTCCCCTACGTGTCTACTTACCGAACAAAATGCCAATTAGAAGATGGACAGAAACATGTTCCGCAAATGAAACAAAAAGTGTGATAAGGTTTTTGCGTTGAGAGGTTTGTAATCCTACTCACCTTGGGACACGGTACTACACATCAGTACATTTTTGTATGCATCGAAATTTTAATTAACTACCTCTTGCAGATGTAGATATATGTTAGCACCATAAAACTTATATACGCATTCGCTAGCATAATTAATTTCTTGGTATTTTGGCACCCAACAAACCAAAATCTTTCGATAAATCTCTAGTTTTCATAAAAAGGGAAATGTTGGAGACCGAGAAAACTGACACCCATCGCTACTGGGTCAGCACAAAATAGACAAGGTGAAAAGCTACATACTGAACTCAAACTAATAGGGTCTCAGAAAGCTGGCGGTGGGGGGGGATCACAGATGGGTTTAACATACTGAACTTATTACAGAGCTCTGAAAAAAAAATGAAGTTAAAAGCTTATCATGTTCGTCTAATTCAAGAACTGAAAGCTCCTGATTAAATTAAATAGTTAAGTTATTGTCGATGTTTCACATTCATAGAACTAGAATTGAAAAAGTTGATTCTGTGTTCATTAAAGATGAAGTTTGCTTATTTCGTCTAGCAAGCTATGTTAGTAGTTAGAAAACAAGAATTTGAGTTCACCTAAATCCACATGTTAATTATGAAAAGATTTTCCATTCGGATTAAAACTCCTAGGAAAATCAATCTTGCCCAAGTTAGAAACAAGAAACTACTGAATGTGACCTAAAAATAAAAAATTGCGTGTATTTCCGAAAAGTATAGTATTACCAGCTCGCTAAAAAATTTAATATTTTGTAATGGGTTGCCTGACCTTTGCATTAACTTGTATAATAGATATAAGACTGAAACCTACTTTTTAAGTAGATACAGGTAAGAGAGTACCTACCAATTAAAAATATTTTAATGCTTGATCACCAAAAGAAGGTGGGGGAGCATCCCAAGGTAAACCACTCTCCCTTACTCTTTCAGTGACAATCTCATTCAGAAAACCTTCAAATTCTTTCGTTCATACATTACTTCACCTTTAACTAGCGCCAAACGATTCCAGAAAACTTACTTCCTGCTGCAAACGGAACAAAATGTTAGGTTATCTGTCTTTCTCAGAAATTCCATTTCCTGCCAAATCCGCGCCTACCCTCATTTGAGCAACGAATAATCTACTAATTAATGCACTCCGCCGAAAACTTAGGATTAGTTTGGGAATAAATATTTACATAGCTTGCTTCAATGTTGTTTGTAAATACGTTTTGATATATTTCAGTAGTCGACGAATATGTCATGTTGTTGTAGAATAAAACAACCAGCATAAATATTATCTACGACGATGTTTGTCTCTTTCATTTCGTTATGTAGTGCAAACTTGTATGTGAACAATATTTGTTTCCTTTTGCATGGATCTCAGTTCAGAAGGGGCTTTTGTAAGGTGTTATTAATTAAATTTTAAAGACGGAAAGATTAAACGGAAGAAAAACTTCTAAACTATTGCATAATCATTCAATATTAAGAATAATTATTAAATTAATGTATAATAAACTTGTTTCCTATTTTTCAAAAAAAAAAAAAAAAAAATCCCGAAAGAGCATGGTTGAAAACATGGGCTAAGTAACTTTGTTTTCCAAAAATTAATTTTGACTTATTTTCTCTCTCAAAAAAAATAACTGTAAAAGAAGTTCAGTCGCTGTTTTCATTTTCGCTGTTGACGTCAAATGTAAACAAGTCGCTCGTCAAATGAATATTTATTTCACTTACAGTTTTTTTCCGCTAATAATCGCTCGCAATGAAAAATAACCAGTAGGCGATAGCTTGCCAGAAACAACATCCACGCGATTCCATCCAAGATGGTTGTCTTCACTCTTGTGTTTGAAATTTGTTGTTTAAAAAAAATTAAATGTTGGTTAAATAATTTGAGTATATTTGGCTCCATGTTATTATTATTATTATTTTAATTACTATTCTTTCTTTCTTTTTTTTTTTGCTTCTTCTATCAATTTCAGTGACTAAAATTAGTAGTTTTGACTGAAGGAAACACACAAACCCAATAAAAGCTTGGTTCTAAGTTATACTGCCATTTGGGGTTACTTTGAGTTACGTCATAAATGGGATCTAAAAGAATTTTTTTTTTTTTTCAAAAAGTTCTGCAAATTCAATGCAGCAAAGAAAAATTTCTAAATCTATAAAAACTCACCTTTTGTACTTCACAAGACATCCATTACATTTATAATATTGCACAGAATATTACAAAGGGTTTTCATCAACTTTAAAATAGCTCCCAACATCCACTGTCCCGTGAAAGGAATGTCATCAGTAAAACAAGCAAATTTGGGGGTACGAGCGAAAGCCTACCACTAGCCACCCTACAGGCATGATAAATAAAAATTTCAAGTATATTCCTTACACATGTTTCAAAGCTTCAAGTACCCCCTTTATTAATACAAAACGTTGCGAGCTACGGCGTGTAAGTAATTTGTGCAAAACCAGATCATTAAATAAAAGCACCTCAAAACCAACGCTCACTGCCTTTTAAGTTAAGAGCTTCTTTATAACCCCCGAAACCAATGTACGAAATGTATTTTGCAATATTTTTTTGCCATAAAGCTGATCTCTTGCGTTTAGGACGGGCTTTTTTTTTCATAATTCTTTTATCACCCATAATCCAAAAATCGATCCAAATCAACGAAAAAATTTTTTACACAAACTTATTGCCCAAAAACTTTTATTGCGAGTTTCAGCAAATTAATAAGAAAACTCAAGCTCAAAAATGAAATTCCACGGCAAGCTTCAGCAACTTGCTTTACTTAGACGAATGTGGAGATATAAACACAAACGTCTGAGAAAAAATGGCAACTAAATGTTTAATCGGAAATGAAGTCCAGTATGTTTTGCTCAGCAAATATTTATTCCTGCTATTTAGTTTTATGCTTTTCTTTCAGAAAAATTCAGTTCTTGGAAGTCAAGAAATATTTATTTCATTTAGGATTTGAAAAGCATTTGCTTTTTCTTGCTTCACAGACTGCAGTTGTTTCCTCCTAGAGCAGCTTGTTGGAATAGAGTGAGAGTTCTACTGAGGAATAACACGGGAAAGGTAAGAGAGAAAATAATAAAGTAATCTGTATTTGCGCCGCAATGTCTCATCGCTGTCTGTTCACCTTTTCTTTTAAACGGATGTCCGAGTAAATTTGAGAAATTCTAATCTACTTACCAAAAGTACGGAGTTTTATTTTTAATAAAAAAATGAAAACGAAGATCTTTTTTGTTTGAATGTTAGTAAACACGTTAACTGCCCTCAGAATTGGGATTTCAAAGTTTTTATTTCCTTGTAAGAAATAAAGGCAGTGTTTCATTTACGAAACATATTCTACGCTCAATTAAAACCTAAAATCCATATTAACCAAACTGAAAACAATTTTTACTAGTTTTTACTTTTTTTTACTCTCTTTTTTTTTCAGGGCTACGGAGTCGGAGAGAAAACGACCGACTCCGGGAGTTATAGCCTTTGACTCCGACTCCTTTACCCCAAAATTTGTCCGACCCCGACTCTGACTCCGAAATACTGACAGAGTTGCAGACTCGGAGACAGTTTGCGTAAAGAAAATGACTAACTCCGACTCTTGAAATTTTGAAACCTTCGACCCCCGACTCCGATTACTACTCCGCAGCCTTGGTTTTTCCGCCACGTTCGTACATAGATATCGTGACAATAGCGACACATTTCAAAAGAAAAAAAAAAACTGTTGAAAAATACCTGTTCTGTGTTTTCTGTTAACCCTTTTATTTTAACCTGATTTATTCTCAGATACTACAATACAGCAGCAGATCGATTAAAATAAATTATCGGGATTGGGCCACTGGATTTTTTTTAAAAATGGGTTTAAATCATTTTTTTCTAACAGAAATCAATTCAACTTTCTTTGTGTGAAGCCGGTGTATTTTCCAAAAGTTCATTGAATTCTCTTTATTGAATTACTGTATAATAGTTCTTCCCAGAGTACGTATAGTGCTGAAAATATTTTCCTCTTTTCTTCTGTGTTCAGAAAGCAATGAGAGAGAAATTTTGTTTAAAAATCTAGTAACATATTACAGCGTTTTGTACTGTATTATATGTTATGTATACGCCTGGTGAAGGTAAAATCACGATCCAGTGAAGTTTTGGTATACTACATCAAAAAAAAGGGGAGGACAGTAGTTTTATTGGACTACATGGCCTTATTTGTTGCATGCCCATAAAAAAGCAAAGCAAAAAAAACTATTTATTGCAGCTAATTTTAAGTAGTATAAAAAAGCAACAGGCGAACAGCTTTTAAAATTACATGGCTGTGCTGTAATGAAACATTTGACATGAACAATGAAAAACTCTCAAATTTACACGTATTTTGTGCCATTATGCAGTCAAACTCGCTTAAAACGAAAGCAAAGGGACCGCGATATAACCCGATTGCACATTGTAACAGAGTGGGCGTAAAAAGCGAGCTCGTAAAAAAGATCATAAAACTTCATCCTAGTAGCTTTTTTCCTCTTCTTTTTCATCACTAGACAACCAAATTCGTGGATTACTTTGCTTTGAACTGTCTGAATGTATCTTTCTTATGTCATTGTTTTCGAGAAATACACATATACACACATATACAACTTTTAAATTTTTCTTTACTCCACAAATGAAAAAAGGTTCTGTCATCGCTTGCTCTCAGGATGACTGAACTTGGATGACCGAAGTTAGTGATAACTCATAAATCTAAGTGATAAATCAGGATTTATGATTTATCACTAACTTTGGTTGACTTTGGAATGTTAAAGAAAATTTACCAGAAATAGGCCAGTGCCAATAATGATTAAGACCAAAAAAAGTTAGAACAAGATTAAACTCATTGGGAAAAAATAAGAAAATATAATACAGTTAATAGGAAAAATAATTTACGGGCGATCTGAGTTCGGGAAGGGAGAGGAGGGGGTTTAAGGAGGAAACGGTTTATCACGATTTCCGGCAAAACTACGAGTCCTATCGAAAAAATATAAATAACAAAGTTGTTGGTAATAACAAGAACTACAACTTTTGTATTTGCATTTTTTTCACAAAACCTCAAATCTTATGCGAAACATTAAAAAAAAAAACAATTTTTTGGTTTTTTATTTACAAAAAAATGATGTTTTTCACGAAACTTGGTGAAAAGTTACCTTTTTATGTTTCAAATACGCTGCATTTTTTTAATTTAAAATATTTATTTTTTCTTCTATTTTTGATTTAATTTAAAAAAAAGCATTGTAGTTTTCAATCGGAAAATCTCACATCAAAATATCTGATTTTTTTTTTAATCGGAGCATGTTTTTTTCGTTGGCATCTCCATTTTCTGATGGTGTAAAAAATATATACAATAGTATGGGAAAATTTCGCAGAAAATGAAAAAATACGAAAACGTTCGAATTAGAAAAAAACATTAAGTAAAATTTTAAGTTATTTATTAAACAATACGCTTTAATTACTCAAAAAATGTAGGTTTCCATATTTAAATTGCTATATTAAAACATTAAAAAATTTAAAAATCCATGGAACCTAGAGATTGCAAAAAACACGCGAAATTAGTTAACAAAAGTTGACATACAAGCAATATGATAATGCGCTTTTACTGCAACTACGAGTAAATCAGGCACATTTCTCAAACGAACTATAATGTTTTTATTGAAATCAATCTCTGTGTTTTGTTTTTGAATATGCTGTAATTTGTTTTGTCATATCTCTTGTATTGTTATTTTGAATAGCTTCACATATTCAATGTTCGGGTGTATTAAAAAGAAAAGTATGAAAGAAATTTTGATTAAAAAACGACCATTTTTCTGTATCATTCAATTTTTCTTCAGGTTATGTTACGTTATTTATATTTATAAAAGAAAATAATAATACTTTTATTTTATAGCTGATTGATTCAAATTAAAATACACTTAGTATTTACCTTACTATGTAGATTCCAAAGTTCATTTTAAATAAGTAAATTCGTCACGATTTACTTTAAGTAACTTAACCTGCACGTGTATGTTTATAAATGATGTTGTTCATTGCTCGAACGATCTTAGCAGCTGCTACGAAATAATCCGCAGGTAGAAAGGCCCAGACCCTTCTAGACCATTTGCCTCTTCTGTACGAAATATTTTCTGAAGGCTACAATGTTCTATAGACCATTCAAGTAAAAAGTTTTCCTCACATATAGAATAGCGAATATCACTGATCGACTAATGCTCTGACGTCACCATAAAGAGAAGTGTAGACAATAAACACAAAAAATTTGAGAATTTAACATCAGCTTTAATTCATCGAACTTGTCAAAGACAATATAATACAACTAGCAAAAATATCCGGCGTTGCCTGGGTCACTAATAATTGTGAGAAACAATCGCTACTTTCTTTTGTTTTCTGTTTTAACTGAAAGAACTCAAAACACACCACTTTGACGTCATTAAAAATTGAGCTTCATCCTTACCCATAAAAGTAAAACAGTAATAAGTATAAAGAACGAAAGAGTATTCATTTAGAAACGAAAGCGCAAAGTGAAGCATATAAAAATTTGAAGAATTTCCAAAATATATCTAACAAAAACAAAGATCACTAAAAAAAAACTGTGCGCTTTATTTCCTTAAATAGTACACAAACAAAAAAAAAGAAAAAATGCTCTCTACTATGTTTACCTAAGTGTGCAAAAAGTGAGTTTCCAAATGTTTAAATGACTTTAGACTCATGTTTGCTCCAGAGAGGCCTTGATTATAAATTTACATTATGATTACTTTTAATGTTGCTGTTGTTAGGCAACGAATTTTCGAAAAATTGGGTTTAATATTTAATCATTTGATGTGGAAATTACTTAACATTTACTGCTTTCGATCACGACGTTCTTAAAAGAAGTTTTTTAGCAATAAATTATAGCCTAAGTTGTTCCCCGATTATGTAGCTATCTATGGTGAAAAAATGTTTAAAATCCGTCCAGTAGTTTTGAAGTTTACCCCGTTCATCCGGACAGAGATTAACCCTTTATGTATAAAGATGAGACTGCAATAGCTACGTTTCGTACTTCAAGATAGAGAAAATCAATCAAAGGAAGGAAAATAATTAAATAAAGACGCTCTCACATTTAATTTTCAATTTTTTTTTTCTTTTTTTTGGGGGGGGGCAATGATTTTTTTTTCCAAAAGAAAAAAAAAATACGATCGGTTCATAATATCAATACAAGAGATATGACAAAACAAATTACAACATATTCAAAATCAAAACACACAGAATGATTTCGATAAAAACATTAAAGTTCGTTTGAAAAATGTGCTTGATTTAGTTGAAGTAAAAGCGCAGTATCATACTGCTTGTACGTCGGTTTTTGTTAATATTTTCGCGGGGTTTTTTTTTTTTTTTTTTCAATCTCTATGTCCCATGGATTTTTATTTTTTTAATTTAGCAGTCTAACATGGAAACTTACATTTTTTGAGTAATTAAAGTGTAAATTTTAATAAATAACTTAGAATTTTACGTAATGATGATTTTTTTCTAAATTCGAACTTTTTTGTGTTTTTTCATTTTCTGCGAAATTTTCCCATACTATTGTATACTAGCAAAAATACCCGGCGTTGCCTGGGTCAGTAATAATTATTAGAAAAAATCGTTACTTGCTTTTGTTTTCTGTTTTAAGTGAAAGAATTTAAAACACATCTTTTTGACGTGATTAAAAATCGAGTTTCTTCCTTACCCATAAAACTAAAATAGCAATAAGTATAAAGAACAAAGTAGTATTGATTTAGAAACGAAAGCACTATATTTAAGCATATACACAAATTTAAAAAAACATGAAATTAATCTCATGTTTAAAAAGATTAATCTGTTGATACTTTTTTTTAAACATGGAGTCTAAAACCTTCTCTGTATGGCTAATGAAGTACGAAATGATTAAAAAAAAGTAGCTGCGCTCGTAATCCCCTTATACTTGCTTTAGTTATTTCGGGAAATTTCAATCATTGTGGCTCTTGGTGCGATTTTACCGAATTTGCGAAAGTCGTTTCGGGATACCTTCGATGATGCTCCCCCATTATTTCCTTACTTTGTAAAACGATATATTAATTTTCGTTACAGAGATATCGTCGCCAGATGCTGAGATATTTTTGGTCACCATAAAATGGCGCTAAACAGTTTCATCCGAAATGTTACCGAAATAAGTAATAAAATTTGGTGATTGTTTGAAATTGTGCAAAAAGGAAAATTAATGGAAGTTTTTGTGCTGTTTATGGATTTGCCTAATTTAGTTGCTGGATTATTTAATACAGTAAAAAAGTCTTTTGAAAATTTTTTGATTGGCGATATTTTGTTTACATGGTGAAAGCTGAGAAACATTATGACGTAGTCTTCGGCTTCAAAAACAGCAACGTTGAAAAAACTGCCAAATGCATCAGCTACGGAAATCTTTCTGCAAATATTTTGGCGATCTGCTGGTTTTTTGGATAATGAATAAGTGTTCAATCAGCATAAATAATAATAAAAACCATTAATTACGTTAAAGTTCCGTTTAAATGGAAAATCATCAGCCAAATCATGTATTATTTGCCAATCTTGTGCAAAAATCTTACTTCAAGATTTGACTTGAGAAAAGCCTTGAACAATCACGAAAAGCAAAGAAAGTCAGCAATACAACAATTGTCGCTATCGACAGGGAGTTGAGATGATACACTAAATACTGTATTGAGTTGAGGAAAGCCTTCGAACATGGATCTAAAAAGCTCATAACTCGTTTTTTATTCTACTTAGAAATTTCGAACAGGTGCCATCTTCAGCAGAAAAATCAGAGCTTTCGATGGACATATAATGTAAATATGTGCAAGTATTTTTTCATCACAATATTAGAGAATTTATACAAAAATTGTGTTTTATTGCCCCCCTAAGGGGGTTTTGCCCCCCATAACGGGACGAAAACTACCCTATGTGTTATTCTGATGCATAAGCTATATTATTGTAAAGTTTCATCAAAATCCGTTCAGTAGTTTTTGCGTGAAAGAGTAACAAACATCCATACATCCATCCATACATCCATACATCCATACAGACAAACTTTCGCATATATAATATTAGTAAGATATTTTTTTATACCATCAGAAAGTAGAGATTCCAAAGAAAAAAAATGCTCCGATTTTTAAAAAAAATCATATATTTTGACGTAAGATTTTTCGATTGAAAACTACAATGCTTTTTTTTATTAAATCAAAAATAGAAGAAAAAATAAATATCTTAAATAAAAAAATGCAGTGTATTTGAGATATAAAAAGGTAACAACTTTTTACTAAGTTTCGTGAAAAAAATCGTTTTTTTATGAGAGATAAAAATAAAAACTAAAATGTTGGTTTTTTGAACATTTCGCATAAATTTTGAGGTTTTGTGAAAAAAGGGCAAATACGAAAGTTGTAGTTCTTGTTATTACCAACAACTTAGTCATTTATTTTTTTTTTTTTCGATAGGACTCGTAGTTTTTCCGGAAATCGTGATAAACCGATTTCCCACCTTAACCCCCACCCTCCTCCCCCCCCCTTCCCGAACTCAGATCGCCCGTAAATTATTTTTCCTATTATTTTTATTATATTTTCTTACTTTTTCCGATCATGGATTTCATCCTGATCTAATTTTTTTAACTTTTTACCATTTTCAAAGGTATCGGCACTGGCCTAAAAAGGATAAGTCGAGCTGAAAGTTAATAGAAATTTTATGAGTCACAAAACTATTGTTCGCTTTAAGCGGGGTTTGCTCGTTAAAAGCAAGTTCTGCTCCCATAGACTTGAAATTGAACGAACCAAGTATTTCTGATTTCCTTGCTAAATCCGGGTTCTCGTCAAATCGGACTCGTTATTCGCGAGTTCGATTGCATTTTGATGCATTAAGTCGCAAAAATGGGGGCATTTTTGTAGAGAGTAGCTCGGGCTTGGTTTCAAAGATTAAGAGAAAACATCCTTATAAACACATATTTAAGCTTCTAGTAAAATGAAGTTTCTGGAAAATTTTTCTCTTTTAAAAGTTCAGTTTTATTTACTTTTTGTCTTTTAAGTTTGAAGGTATCAAATTCATCGTTTCGTTCAATCAATCATTTCGTTAGTTTAATTACTGTTCTTCTTTTCCTACTTTTTAAATTAATTAAATCTCAATTATGAATATCTTAATACTCCTCATTATTGCTGCAAGCAGCCAAAAGCATAAAGACACAGTAAGAATTTTAATTAAAACACGTGCTATGGATTTCTTAACTTTAAATGACTTAAAATTATAAACAGAAAAACTAGCTTTTCTTTATTATCCACTAAAACCCATTCCAAAAATTGTGCTTGTAATGAGAATTCTCAAACATCAAAAAGCATGTTAAATTTGGTTATAAAAATTAGAGTGCATGTATTATGCCTTTCGAATATTTTCTGTTTCTAACCACGAATTAAAAACAGTCATTCTTAATTAAAGCTAATTTTTATTCCCGAGTTATTTTCTTCTATTTTAGAAAAGGAAAAAAATCTTTAAATTCCGCGAATGCGTGAGTCAAATTACGAAGACAAATCTCTAGACTGGACATTAAAAGTCTTAATTTAAAGAATGAGGAAATTTTAAATCAAAAATTTTGTGAAGTCTTATATAATATATATATATATATATATATATATATATATATATATATATATATATATATATATATATATATATATATATATATATTTGTAATGGAATTATTGAGATTTGCTGAAATTATATTTTCTCTGAAAGAATACTTACATTAGAGTAATAGTTCGGGGCCTTCTTTTTTCCAAGGTCTGTTAGGTTGGTCTTTTTTTTAGGTTATTTATTTATTTATTTTCGAGGAGGAAAAACAGAAAATCTGATACCGCTACGCGCAGATGTGTTACACAGTATCTCTAATACCGTCTATCACGTCAGATCCGAGTTGTCAGTTCTGAAACCGCAGTGGACACGTAAACCTACCTCGAACAATAGAATCTTCCGTGGAATTGTAAATATCGTGCTGTAAAAAGTCATTCGATTTTTTTATGTTGGGTGGTACAATGAGGCAGAAATTCATCTACAAATGAGAAATGTTTTGGGGAAAAATTTCAAGTGAAACAACAACATTTGGAAATGGTGTCCAAACTTTGAAAAAGGACGCACGGATGTTCATGATCCATGATATCCGATCATAACAGTTTGGACTTGACTCCTTCAGATGTTCTTATTTTTGCTGAAGTGAAAATCTAGCTCGGAGAAGAGAAGTTTGGCTCAAGAAAGCGTAGAGAATTCGATGAAAGACCAGGCAGATGTCTTCAATGACAAGGATTGGGAAAGTTAGTGTCAAGCTATGACAAATGTATTGATTACTACGGTGGCTGTGTAGAGAAATAGCTTGATGATACACCTAAATGTTCCAAATAAACCAGTTTTCATTTTCACAGTAAATTTCCTTTCGCGACCAATCTGACGATTAAAAAAAAAAATGACTGTTAGACTCTTGGTTGTCTGAAAACTCGATTGCCTGATAAAATCATTTGCCCGACACTGCATTTGTCCCACAAATAAAGTACGAAAACCGTACCTGATAGGTAAATACAATTGATCAAAAAATCATTGATTTATTAAAAATGCAAATGCATATAACACATATATAAATCAATCTTATAAACTATAGCAAGCAGTACTGCCGTGGGCAGGTAGAGGGCAGCAGCTGCACATTTTTCAGTTTTCACTTTTTTGCACTTTTGTCATCTATCATTACCTTTATTGTACTAGCTTGCTAAATTGGTTTCCGCTGAAAATAAGCGTGAAAAAAACATCTAATTCCAACATTTACTAATTTTTAGTATGGAATCCGAAACGTGTTTCTTTAACTATCGCGAAACCTCATTTCTGTAGATACTGCCGTTTACCTGCCCACGCTAGAATCTTTACTGATAATAAAGCTGAAAGTCTCTCTGTCAGGATCTCTCTCTGTCAGGATCTCTGTGACGCTCATAGCGTCTAGACCGTTCGACCGATTTTCATGAAATTTGGCACAAAGTTAGTTTGTAGCATGGGGGTGTGCACCTCGATGCGATTTTTCAAAAAATTGATGTGGTTCTTTTTCTATTCCAATTTTAAGAACAAAATTATCATAAGATAGGCAAATAAATTACGAAATTATCATAACGTGAAACCGTAACATGGGCACAAGCCAATTGGCGAGAGAATTCACCATACATTATTTGTAAATATGCAGGTGAACCAAAAGCCCTTTTAATTTTCTATTACGGGCAAAGCCATGCGGGTACCACTAGTACTTTATAAATGATGAAGAAGAATTACAAAATAACTAATTGTCAATTGAAAAATATTTATGAAAATGAGACTTTATGAAAATTACAACAAATAATAGTACATAAATACTCATAACAGATTTATAAAAATTAGCAATAAAAAGGAGTTCGCATAGCGTTAGTAAAGGGTTTCCCTCCCCCTCCCCCATGCATCATTTCATATTTGATGAATTGAAGATTGCCAACTTGTGATTATGAACGAAAAATCGGCTGTTATGCAGTGGTTTGTGATACTACGGCCAAAATAAGACGAACAATGAGAAATGAAGCTATTGCTTGAAGTCCGCCTTAATTATCGGTCAGTATTTGATTGCATACATAAATCTTGGCTTGCGGTGCAAACAAAATCGCATTAAAATGCAGAGTACAGACGTTGCGAGACATTTAATGCAGCATCTCAAGTACAGTTAAAAATTCAAGAAAATTTCAAAGTAAAAATTACTGCAAAATGGAGTGTTTAAGTACAGAGAAATTTTGACAGTAAATTGTACCGGAAACGTAAACGATTGCAACCTCGACAGGAAGACCACGTGACTCACGCTGCAAGACATACCGTTTGCCTTTATCTTTTTTCAAACAGAGTTTCATTCAATAAGGCAGTCAACACACCGTTCTACAAACAGTGATAATGCCAGGTTCGATTCCCACAGCTTGCTTCTCGTTCCTTTAAAATAGCTGAAAAAGTGTTAGTTTCAAATTAATTTAAAATCTTGTATGCATTTCTGAATCAAATGTCTTTTCTAATTAACTTTGCTCGAAGCAAAAATTCAAGAAACTTTTATGGTAAATATTACTGTAAAATGGAGTGTTTACAGTACAGAAAAAAAAACTTACAATAAATTGTACCAAATAATAATAATAATAATAATAAACGATTGCAGGGCCAATTTATACACCACGTGACTTACAGTGCGAAGCAGATAACACCGTATTTCCCCTTACTCGATGAGTCCCAACTGGTACGGTGGCCTCAAAGGTCCCGAGATAGTACCTACTGCTCGCAATTTGCGTTTTTTAAACTCTCGTTTACTCACCGCAAAAATTTTACAGTAAAATAGGATTATACAGTATAAGAGACTGCTAACATGGATGCCAGTAACTTTTACCGTAATATTTCAGGATTATTTTTAACAGTGTAGGATATAAATTTCCCCTTAGACTTTAGTGTTTTTTCCCCGTGAAATCCTTCCGAGTTAAACGAAAAGTTAGACGAATCTGAAAATGAAATATGATGATGAGGTATTCTGAAATAAAAAGTTTATTTCGAATTGAACTAGTTACTAAAAGCTCTGTTTGATGATAGACCGACATACATTTCTTTTTCTCGTTACATTATTACTTCCAAATTCTGTTTTAGCTTGATTTATTCTTTTTTTTCTGTTATTAGTGGTGTTTTTGCAAAACATCAAACCTACATAAGCTTTTTTTATTTCTATGGAAAAGTAGAAATTTTTATCCGATGCGTTTTTTTTTTTTTTTTTCGTTCACAGAAACTTAATTTTTTTTTTTAAATAGGCAAACTTTATTGTAATAAATGCATCATTAGTAAAAGAGTTCAAAATTATGCGCCAGTATTTATAAATGTTGATATTTTGGTAAGATAGCTAGCTATATATCTATAAAATATAATAATAATAATAGAAAATGGCTACCATCTTTTGCAACAAAGAAAAAACCGCACATTTATGATCTTTAATTAAACCATGCACCATGTTCATACTCCTAGCTAGATTGTCATAATGCAATGAATTATGACCTTGATCATTAGAAATAGAAAGAAAATTTTTATATTTTAAAGGAAAGAAAAACGCTGATGTATTTTATCAAAGAAATCTTTTAGAGAACCTGTCTTATTCAATACCCAGATTTAAAATATTGACACTAGTTCTAGATTGTTCTTTCCACTCTTATTTTTTGCATTACTTGAAATTAATTTAACTTTTCTTCTTTTCAGAATGCAGAACATATATTCAGCTATTGCAATAAAAAAAATCACTTCACTGCCTACAGATACCTAGAAATAAATGAAAATTTCTTCGCATGACGACACTTGGTTAATGAGTTTAGTATAGAAGTTTGATTTTTCCCCGTTCAAATTTAACATTAATCGCGAATTATAGGAATGCTACCTGCACATAAAGTAAGTAAATAAATAATGCGTGCTTCTTTTTTTTTTTTTAGGAACTGTCGTAGTAAATAATGTATTTTTAAAGCTAATTGAAATTCACATTTAAAAAAGCGTTTTTCAAGTGTTCATCAGAGTGTTTACTCTAAATACTTTTTTGCAATTTTAATTTACATTTTGTTCTTAAATCTTAAAAAGTAAAAAGTGTAGTTCTAGGACTATTTATTTAGAAGTATTAGCACTAAATATTTCTGATAAAAACATTTTTCTATTCCTTCTAATCTCTGTAAAGTAAGTTCCCCTCAATGGAATAAATACAAAAAAAAAAAAAAAAAAAAGACGAACGAATGAATAAAACTACATTCTAAAACGTCTCTCAGTTCAAATTTGTTTAAACTTTAATTCCAATGTATTTTCTCAGCAGTTCCCTGTGCAGTGCTCACTACGCCAAATTAACTGAAAAACTCATCTAAGCTTATAAAGCAAATTTCAATCAAAAAGTCGCCAAGATTCTGCAATTAATCATCAAAAATAAATGAAGAAATGAATAAACTTCTTAACCTTCAAAACTATTAATTAAAAATCTTGACAAAATTCAATGTTCAGATTGCTATTTTTATGGAACAATTTACAATGTTGGGACCGTTTTAGATATTTTCTTAATTACTTGTTAATAAATTGAATTGAATCTTTTAAATAACGATTTTGCCTCGGTAGTACCGAGGCCAAGCCAATGCATAGTGATTTGGGTGCAAATTTGAATATTTCATTACAAATGCTCCTCCTAACTTCCAAATTTCACATGAATCTCACCTTTTCGAAACATTCTCCAATGCACGACCTAAAAGATGGATCTGAGGTTCGTGAAAGTGACATTAATTCACACATTTTTAGAAACTAACCAACGTGTTTGTTCATTATTACTTACTAGTGGTACCTGCACGACTTTGCCCGTAGTAGAAAATTAAAAGGTCATTTGGTTCGCCTGTATATTTACAAATAATGGATGATAAATTTATCGGCAATTTGCTATTGCTCGTCCACGTTATGGCAATTTGCTAGCCCACATTATGGTAATTTAATCGTCCACGTTATGGTAGTTTGACCGTCCACGTTATGATAATTTTCTCGGTAAAAGGTTCGTTAAAAATTGGAATACAGAAAGAACAAAATCGAATTTTATCCAGACATACAGACTTTCAGCTTTATTATTAGTGAAGATAAAAAAACAAAAATTCACACACAAAAGAAATACAGAAGGCTGATTAAAAACCAGAGACCTTTCTTTCGCTATATCAATAGCGGTAAGAAAGTCATATGAGCAAGCCCTCATTTAAAGGGGTAAAGGGGGTCAATTGCCCCCCCCCCCTTTCTCGATTTTGGAAGTTTTATGTATTTACATGTAAGTGATCTTGATTTTTGCAATTTTGTGGTTTAATTGGTAGTGAGTATATACCCTTCCCCCCTCCCCTGGAAAAACTCAAAGAGTCGGAACTGAATATGAGAAAGTTCGGAATCTTTTCATACAAAAATTACCATCTCTTTCCTTTGATGCAAGTGTTATTCGTTGCTCTAAAACGTTTGTTTATAATTTTGTATTTAATAACTACGTTTTCATCATTTAATTTTACTAAAAAAATAAGGTTTTTGTGTTTGATATTTTCTCTTTATACTAAGTACTGTAAAAGCACTTATTTTCGCGAGGCTTTAATTTTCACGACTTTCGTGAGCCCGTCATAATCACGAATATGTAAGCCTCACAAAATATTTTTTCTCTTAAAGATTTTTCAACTTTTGGTTCAGTGCACACAGAATTCGCAAAATTGTCAGCTCTCAAAATCACCGACATCTTCATTTTCGCGAAAATTATGGCTCTCGAAAATAAGTACTTTTACTGTAACCTGTGATTAAACATATTTAAAAATAAATAAATTATTAAAACTTCTACGTAATAACTATCTCTTAGTTCAACTATGTGAAATTTATAAACTTCATGCCTTTTCCAAAATTGACTGCTACATTCAATCTCAGAAGAAACTTCAAGTTCATGAGAATTGGAAAAGAGTTACAACGGTAAATATGTCCCTATTTTAAAGATTATCCAATGTAAAAACCGAAAATCTGTTTTCAATAGTACTTAATGCTATTAACTCTCCATAATTAGATTCAATATTCCATAATTATAATCAATCAATAGCGGAAAAGAACTCTACATTTTTCGATCAACCCTCTGAAGACTTGAGATTTCTGATAAAAATCGATGTTAACTGTGTTTCCAAAAGCAATTACGGTAAAATATTTTCAACAATATTTTTTACCAACTAATATTAAGATTGATGTCTTAATAACATGAAAAAAACATATTTAATAAATTATTTGTATTCGATAATTTATAAAATAATTGGGACATAACGTTCTTTTTAATCTCCTCGCTTTCGGCGTCGCTTGTGGGAGACACAAAACAACGCTTACGAAGAATGTAAATAAAATGTGTCAACTCAATGCTTTACATTTTCGTTAAATTTATCGTTAGTTTTGCTATGAAAAAAGAGCATTTCATTGACAGTTTTATTCATAGCTTGTTTACAGTCAAATAAAAATAATCATTTTTATTCATAGCTTGTTTAGATTCAAATGAAAATAGCATTTTCATTTTTAGCTTGTTTACATCAGTCAGATGAAAATAGCATTTTATTCATAGTTTGTTTACAGTCAAATCAGAATATCATTTTTATTCATGGTTGTTAACAGTCTAATGAAAATAGCATTTCTATTCATAGCTTGCTTACAGTAAAATGAAGCATTTTTATTCATAGCTTGTTTACAGTCAAATGAAAATAGCATTTTTATTCATAGCTAGTTTATAATCAAATGAAAATAGCATTTTTATTTATAGCTTGTTTGCCGTCAAATGAAAATAGCATTTCTATTTATAGCTTGTTTGCCGTCAAATGAAAATAGCATTTCTATTCATAGCTTGTTTACAGTCAAATGAAAAGAGCATATCCATCATAGATAGTTTACAAGGACATTTCACTGTAATTTAGACATTTATATAGAGTCCGTAACGTAACCTTTTTCATAACTTTTTAATTTACTGTTTCATTAGCATATTATTTTATTTTGAGCTTTTCCTACCAACACAACAATTCAAATAAATGATTTGCAAATCAAACAATAGATTAAAAAGTTATAGCAAAAAAGGCCACGTTACGGACTCTACATAAATGTCAAAAATACCGTGAAATGACCCTACAGTCAAATGAAAATAGAACTTCTATTCATAGCTTGCTTACAGTCAAATGAAGCATTTTTTTTTTTTTTCATATCTCGTTCACAGTCAAATGATAGTAGCATTTTTATTCATAACTAGATTACAGTCAAATGAAAATAGCATCTTTATTCATAGCTTGTTTATTGTCAAATAAAAATAGCATCTTTATTTATAGCTCGATTACAGTCAAATAAAAATAGTATTTTCTGGGGAAAATAAGACAATTTCATGCTTTCGCATGGGGAAGTTTCTCTTATTTTTAGAGTAGAAAATTATTGAACGTGCTGCTGAATTCCTTAAATATTGTGTTGTTTCAGGTAGATTATCAGTTCCATTTAAATTTTCCTTCTTCTAATTACGATAACGATTATTTTAGTGTCGTTCTTCCAGAAGACACTAATTTTCTCAAAAATAAAAATTAAGTCAATTTTTAAACATTTTTTTCGTACTTTTCAATGTCTTTAGAATTAATCAATGCAAAACAGTTTGAAATTTATCATTCAAAGCTGTTCTTGGATCTGAAGGGGGACACGAGTTTCAAACCTCACATTGATTATGTAACAGCTAAATGCGTCCTAAATTTTATTTGAAAGGACGAATGGAATTATTTCATTAAAACTTTGAAATATATAGGAGCTTTATTAAATCGCTTAGTATGCAGTTCAAATAGATCTAGTTGCAATTTCGAATGCTTTTTAAAGGGTAAAACTCTGATTCAAAAAGACTTTTCTGACAGTTATGAAGTCAGATACGAAATTAGATCGTAAGATTACTTTCGTGTCTTTTGAAATTAAAAAGTAAAACCAAATACCCTTTAACTTTTTCCTTAAATCCTCAATATCGTTCTACGTAATGCTCTGACTACTTGCCTTATTTTTCTTTTGAGCAATTTAACTATGACTATCATCTAATGACTGCTATTTCCATCTCGAAGCTCAAAATGTTTTACGTTGAAAAGGGACTTCCTTGTAACTCTGAAACGCATGTATGTAAACTATTTTGCAATTTTTCGCTACAATGTTGCTCTATACACCTTCATAGAAAACTATGAAGCCAGTAAAAAGTGTGGTTCATTTACAAACATTTTACCAAAGAAAGTACCTTAGGAAAAAAGAATTCGCTTTATAGTTTCTGACATAGATATTTAAAACTAAATTTCTATACTATTAAAATTCCCTGAGCTATCTATCTAGATGGAGCCGCATTTCCTTGAAAACCGCTGGGAGTTTTAAGTCCCCCAAACCGAAAAATTCGAAGCCTTACGAGGAACTCATTTCGGCCAGTCTCATCTTTGTACGAATTTAACATTTTTCAGCCAATTCGTTCGCCAAGTACACATCCGATGACTGGTAGATAGGCGAGTCGCCGTAGGTGGGGGGTTGTGAGCGAAGCGAACAAGAGTGGAGCCCCCTAGGGATTAATAATGTTTTTAATTTCTGTATGCGCAATATAATAAATATTTTTAGGTGTAATTATCTAGGAAACACTCTTGTGTGCGTTCTGTATTAAATATGAAACTGAAGTTAGAGCTGTAGATGTAAAAAAGTGATACGAAAAGAAGGGACATGAAACACTTCACCCTCAAATTCTAATCACATGTGTTAAGATTTTGCTTTTTCAGGTAAAAAACAAAGCAATTACACTAATTTCGAAGAACACATCTTTAAATTTAGGCAGACGTAACTTTTGAAAATGCCCAAGTTATCGCAAATTGGTGCAACTGGTTCTTCGTGCGCGGTTCTTTCGTCCTGCCCAAATATGGCCGAGTTTTTTGGATTCGGCAAGGTTATCTAGTGTCGTGTTTTCAAGACTCTACTGTATCATTCTTATTATCTATACTCCACTGAGTAATTGGGCCTTTAGTCATCCGTGATCAAACTGGAGATTGCAATGATTATTTTCTGCTTTAAAAATCTAAGAGTATTTTAGAAGTAAATGACATCACATTTCTTTCTTTCCGAGTCCTTTTGGTTACAAGATACCACGGAACTGAGTACTACTCATAAAAATAACGCCATCCACCTTAGCATCACTAAATACTTCCCTTGGAATACTAATACACGAAAAAGTAATTACCTTAGAGTTTTCTACGAAGTTCCAGCTACATAAATAAAATAGTTCTGCTTTACATCTCATGTTTCGATTAAACTCAACTTCAGCGCTTAAAATGAAATAATCTCTACAGCCATACAACAAAGCAAAACTTATGTAAACATCCAATCTTGTTTGAACTTACAATAACATGAGAAACATAATTTTAATTCTGTTGTTACTCTTTGAGACCTACGGTGAATTTAAAAGACAGCAGCCATTGTGAAAATATTTGTCTTTGTTCCATAAATAGTACGAAAGAATAAATCTTCTAAAATTACTTTTTATCGATTCCGACTTCAGTTGTTGATTTTTTTGCTTAAGGTCTAATGGAGAGCATTAAAAGGACTTCACGTTTCCTTTTCTGTTTAATTTCTGTAAAGTAAATATTATCTTTCAAAGAAACTTTATTACTGTAGTTAAATCTTCGAGGCATAGGTTTTACTATGAACAATAAATGATCAACATTCAATCAGTTTTCTCTCAAACTACAAGTTAATTATTTAGATCATTTTAGTTAATTGAAGCGAAATGCTTCCATCTTTCATATGACTGGCATGAATTCAAAAGTTTGCTTCTTTAAGCTCTTGGGTTAATTTTTCCAATTTAGAAATATAATCCAGTAAAGCTTCTCGTAAGAGACTCAGTAAGAATTTTTAAAAATTCACTCCTAATCTTAGCCTAAATTTTACTTTGAACACAACAACTTTTCAAATGAATAAAAATTATTCAATCATTCAGTTTTTTCAACTAATAGAAGATAAATAAAGCCATCTTTGTATGACTGACACTAGTTTAAAAGCTAATTTCGTTAGGCTGTCTGATTCAGTTTTCTCGTTTTGAAATATAATTCAGTAAAGCTTCCTCAAAGAGACTCAATTAGCATTTTTAAAACTTTACTTTTAAGCTTAACTTTTACTATGAATGCACTATTAAGTAAAACCTTTTCAAGAAATAAAATTATTCAGTCATTTAGATTTTGCAGTTAATTGAAGATAATGTACATATCTTTTGTATGACTGACACTAGTTTAAAGGTTTATTAATTAAGACTGTTGGATTCAGTTTTCCAGTTTATAAATATAAGCCAGTAAAACTTCTCCTAAAAGGTTTAGTAAAAGCTTTTAAAATTCATTCTTAAGCTATAAAATTTTACTATGAATGCAATACTAAGCAAAACCTTTTCCATGAATACAAATTATTCAGTTATTTAGATTTTTCAATTAATTGAAGATAAATGTATCCATTCTTTGCATCACAGACTAGTTTAAAGGCTAATTTCTTTAAACTGTCGGATTTGGTTTTCTAGTTTAGAAATATAATCTGTAAAGGTTCTCTTAGATGCTGAAATTAAATTTCTATCAAACCATTTTTTGCGTAGATTTTACAATAATTCAACATTAAATGTACCTTTTTGAAGAACTTAAAATGTCAGGAATACATGTCAATTCAACAAGAGCTGTAACATGATGGTCTCGGATTTTTTTTTTTTTTTTTTTGGATTTAACATATGTTAAAATTCATAAAAAATAAAAAAATACAGGTTTTTTTTTTTTTTTTTTTTTGGCCAAAAAAAAAATTCTGGGTCGAGATACAGGCTGCCAAAGATGGCAGTCCTGTCATGATTTTTCACTTGGGGTTTTCGTCAAAATCTTTAAAGTCATTATCTCATTAACGGTAGAATATATTTTGTTACAATTCGGTTTATTTAAAAGGATAATTTTTCTTGTTTAAAAACGTAAGCTGCATATTGAAATGTGGGCTTTAGTTTTTTTTCCAGTCTTTTGAAAAAAAAATTTTGAATAATGTTTTTGATTTTTCTCGAATATGTCAATTTTAAAAATTTACTATTTATTACTGTGTATTAGTACTACTGAGCACTACGCTTCCTGAAAAGGAGAACTTCCACTTTTTCGTTTAACAGATTTTAGAGTTATTTGGAAAAATGAGGGTTTTCAAGGAACTTTTAACATGATTGCAGAACTGAAAATTCAAAAAAAAAAAAAAAAAAATTTGCAACGAGTGGTCAGAAAACACTTTTAATTAGTTTATATAGCGAAATTTTCATTTTAAGTCTCTACTTTATCCAGGAGTTTTATTTTTTATGAAAACCAGAACGCGGTCTCCATCCGATTCGCTGTATTTCCACACGCAACCTTTCAGCGTAGAGCCGAAAATATCGTTAAGCTAAATGTTCTCAATAAATATCATATCCTGAATAAAATGGCGACTCAAAATGAAAATTTCGCTACATAACGTAATTAAAAGTGTTTTTTAGCCACTTGTTGCGAAAGTTTTTTTTTTTTTTTTGAATTTACAAGCCTGCAATTACGTAAGGAATTACATGAAATACACCACCAGCTCAGGGTCTGGGTCCTGGTCAGTTCTAATTCTGTGTTAGCTACCAGTTTGTTTGGCACTCTAGGCTTCCTTAAGAGGTTTTCCACCTCCAGCTCAGTCACTCCAGTGCCGGGCTGATGAGTGCTAATAAACACGAAACTGCAGTTCTCGTCTGGAATTGACTGAACTGGCGGTGTATTTCATGTATTTCTGCCTTAACCCTGGCTATACGGCGGTAACTTACTGAATACGTAAAGAGTTCCTTAAAAACCCTCATTTTTTTCAAATGCCTCTAAAATCTGTTATACGAAAAAATGAAACTCTCCTTTTCAGGGAACGTAGTGCTCAATAGTACTAATAAACTGTAAAACAATGAAAATTTTCGAAATTGACATACTTGAGAAAAATCAAAAACATTATTTTAAACTTTTTTTTTTCAAAAGATTGTAGAAAGAAACTAAATCACATATTTCAAAATGTTGCATATTTTTTTAAACAAGAAAAAATATCCTTTTAAATAAAACAAACCGCAACAAAATATGTTCTACCGTTCCTGAGATAATGTACTTTAAAGATTTTGACGAAAACCCCAAGTGAGAAATCATGACAGGACCGCCAGCTTTGGCGGCCTGTATAACGGCCTAGGAATTTTTTTGGGCAAAACAAAAAAAAAAAACAAAAAAAAAACGTATTTCTTAATTTTTAATGAATTTTAACATGCGTTAAATTCAAAAAAAAATCCAAGACCATCATGTTACCGCCCTTGTTGAATTGACATGAATTCTACCTAAGGCATTTAATTTTTGATTAATAGAAGAAAATGTATCCATTTCTTGTATAACTACAGTGGTGATCAGAATTATAAGGACAGAAGAAAAAAATGCACAAAAAAAAGATATTTCTGAAATAATTCAATGAAATCTATGCACAAAATGCCTTTTTATGCTAGAAGTCGTTGTGGAATGCAGAACATTTGAAAATACGAAGTACAAATTGTTCGCTGCGATTAATAAAAAATGTCATTGTTAAAACTGAACAACATTATAAGGACAACGTGCATATTGTCCTGAAAAACCCTAGTAATCAATAATATTCTGGTTTTTGTCAATCACTTTATCAGTCATGATGGCATGGAGTCAATGTAGCAAACAGGGTCACCCCAATGGGAGGTCAGTGACCTCCCAAAAAAATTTCCTCTTTCGGCAAATTTTGTCGGACAGTTCTGCAAATTTGGGTACAGAAATGTAATATTGCAATTTTGAAGTGTCGCAATGTCCTTTTTCATTCGATGCACTTATGAGTGCATACCTGAATTTTATCATTCGGCAAAATTTGGAATTTCATTCTGCAAATTGAGATGTTTCGCGATCCGAAAAATTTAAGCTCACTTCCAGTAAGGCTTCTTCTAAAAGATGAATTTGAATTTCTGTTAATTGATTGTTTGGATTTTTCTTTAAATTCAACATTGAATAAACGTTTTCTAAGGAGGAAAACTATTTAATACAGTAAAACCTGAAAAATTGGCCACCCTTGTAAGTTAACCAACTGCCTATGTTGACCGCTATTTTCAGGCACGGAATTAGATTTATATCATATAATTCAACCTCTATAAGTTGACCACCTGTTTAAGCGGACCACTAAAGTAGTGCACCTCAGATAGTCAACTTACGCAGGATTCATTTTGTATTTTAGATTTTTTAGTTGACTGAAGAAAAACTGACATGAATTCAAAAGTTTATTTCTTAAAGCTGTCATAGATAATTTTCTAGCATATAAATATAATCCAAAAGAGACGGAATTGAAATTTCAAAGAAAAAAAGTTATAATGTAAGTTATAATATAAAGACAATAATGACATCAAATTTTATTTTCCATGCTATAAAGGAGCCCTCTTTTTTATTTTCAGCCATAAAGAAGTTGCGAGAATTTTGTCGGAAATCGAGAAGGAAGATTTTGTTTTAAAAACTAAGTGCGGTTATTGTGACTTCTCACCTCCGTGATCTTGAATTTCAGGGATGTAAATTAATTTAAAAAAAGAAGTGAACATGTTTTAATATGCTTAACATGTGCAGATTGTATAAATTAAGAAAAAATATATTTCCCTGAAAAATATATCCATTAGGCCTATATTAATGGAAAATTCCTCACCTTCGTGAATCTCACCTCTGGGACAGAACTTATCAATGTCATTATCTCTGAGGTGAAAATAAATGATGTAGGGAAAATATATCAATCTTAGGCATTCTACCAAAATTATTAATTGTCAGTATGTTCTCAAATTGACTAAATACTATTTTTAACACACATGTAAACTTAAAAGGATAACTACTGATTAAGCCGTACTTTAATTAAGAGAGCTTAATATTAGATTCCCACTAATCATTAAAAGAGTTCATTGTTTGCACCAAATTAACAAAAATACTACTTTGATATTAAATTGGCCCCGATTTTGAAATATTAAAAGCATTTTATTTTTCTTTTATTTCCGTGAACAAGGCATTTTTAATTTTTTTTATTTATGAGTAAAATAATTGGAACTTAGCTGGGCCATTTTTTGTGGTTACTTCTAGTAGGTAACACTTTCATGTTAGAATGAAAAAAAAAAAAAGAAAACGAAAGGTTTCAAATTTGAAAAATATTTGGGTTCAAAAGTTACATTTTCTGGAGAATGACCCATATAAGATATTGCATTTCTGTAAATCAAACTTTATGACATAAATTTTAGTATTTAATACAAAATTTGAAGACACTATTAATAAAATACAGATGTTGAAATAAAAAGTACGTCGAGAAAAATAAGGATTCAAAAGAGAGCAGACTTGTAAATACCAAGATGCTTTTTTATGAGGAAAAAAAACATTCAAAGTACAAAGAACAACTTATGAGTTTAGGCATAAAACATCAAAATTTATTGTCTTCCATAATAAACACAATAAAAATGATTCTGTCACCAAACCATAATTTTTAACATGACAAACCACGGAAAATTCTACAGTTCATTGCTTAGAAAAATGATGTTAGTCTTAGGGTCAAAATGTAAACTTTACTGTCCGACTATCACTGGAAAAGTCACTACCGAAATGTCTACGCCTGTCTACTGCTATAGCAATGAGGCGCGTCTCATTTTTCCAAGGGAAACTTAATGTTGGAAAAACAAATACGACTGCACAAAGGCGAGTAGATAAGTGACAAAATGACGCCACAAAGCCTTCCTGCTAACCCTTGCAGAAAATGAACGAAGTCCGTTTCTATGGCAGTAGACGGGCTCAGACTTGACGGCGGGAGTTTTTCTCGTGAAAGACAGGCAGTAGCTTTTCTACTGGTTTTGATGCGCAAAATTTCTTTTCAAGTCTAAATGTGCTGCTGCTAATGAACTTAAATTCTTTAAAAGGTAGAAAGTTAAGGAGTTGTGGTGTTCTTTTACTAAAAGTAAGCAGATCAACAACATATAACTTCATTTGTTGCTAATTTCTTGTCAGAGGCATTTTATGTCATAGCGCTAATATTGTAAAAAAAAACTCATTTGAAAAAATATACATAAACTAGCAATACCCACACGACGATGCCCGTGCTAAAAATTTAAAGGAAGTCCGTTGAATAAAAAAAATTCACGACCCCTTCCATCCCTTCTGATGTGAAATGATAATTTTTCTTCAGCTAAAATGAGTACACACATTTTCAAAAACCTGTTAGTCTCTTCAGAATTTAATATTTTCGCAAAATGCATAAAAAGATTAAAATTAGTCTTAAAACTCAAAATGATCCTTCAACTGTATAGTTCATCGCTTAACGCACCAAACAACCACCGTAACCCTGCCTTTAGCGAGTGAAGCAGCTTTTACTGCAAGTGAAAATGATTCGCCAAATAAACAATAATACAGTAAAAACGTTATAAAGAACAATCACAATTGAATAAACGACAAGTGAAATAATTTACTTAGATAAGTAACTATCTTCAAGTATAAAAACAAAAACAAACGTTGTAGAAATATGGAGAACAAAACCCAACAGAAAAATCCTAAAATATCAAATTATGTACCTGAGTATCGAAGAAAAACGCATTTAAAAAAAATCAAGTGGCTGACCGCAACAGTCTCACAATGGCGTAGCTGTCGACACTGTCGGCCAGCGCCCTCTCGAGTTAACTTGCCCCGCCATCTACTAGGAATTCATAGAACTAAACAATTAATTAAACATTTAATTTGCAATTACAAATATTTCGGGAACGCGATCGAACGGGATAAAAGATATCCTATATCCGTCTCCTGGTTCTAAGCTACCTCTCCACCAATTTTCAGGCAAATCGGTTCAGCCGTTCTTGGGTTATCAGTAGTGTAACTAACATGACTAAACGCTAAGATCAAAAGACCCTCTTCCTTCGGCAAAATTCTATGAACAAAAAGCAGTACTCTACACTTGCACGCAACACTTTCACTTGAACGAGACTATATTCCCAAGGGAATAATGAAGGCAGTTCAGTCTTAAATATTTTAAATGCCAAAAGAACCTGCTTTAATTAAAGAGAAGAACTGAACTCGCTATTTCAGAGCATTACACGAATGAATAACGCAATGTTCTTTGCAGTTGATAAAGAAAAGCTGAGTTCTTCTCCTTTCAAAAATTCTTTTTCCTCTCTCTCTCTCTCTGTCTGTGTATTTCTCTCTCTCTCTGTCTCTGTTTCTCCCCCTCTCTCTGTGTCTCTTTCCCTCCCCTCTCTATGTGTCTGTCTTTCCCTCCCCCTCTCTATCTCTGTCTTTCTCTCTCTCTCTCTTTACCCCCCCCCCCCCTCTCTCACACACACACTTTTCTGCGATACAAAAAATATTTTAACTGTCAAGCTAAGATTTTCATGCTGTACAAGAAAATACAAAATATACTTTTCAATAAAATACAGTAAAACTAATTTTACGTTTCTCAAAGGGCTGGGTTAAAAAACGTAAAATACGGGAAAGTGTATAATACGAGAAATACATCGAAAGCAAAAATCAAAAAGAGAAAACTGAAGATAGTAAAGATGGCTCTTTCAAAAGGTATATAAACTATATTTTACGAAATCAATATTATTATAGAAATCAATTTAGATCATTTTAACACACATTTAGTTGCGAATTCGGGCGTTAAAGTTAAAAATAGTCCGTTTAAGCGGATTGGTTTTTAATCATCGAATTCAAAGTAAATGCAACATGTTCCAGGATTGAAATATTTTGTTTTTTCCCCGGTCTTTATGAGAAAGAAAATTGTCTTTCACCTTGTGTAAATAAGCTCTTCAATACAATATTGAAAGAAGCGGCCGGCTGTGCTTCCGATTCTTCTCGTTTATCTTCATTGGCGGACGAAAAGTCCAGTAGTATTTGTTTTCATAGATTATTTTTCAACAACGTGGATTATATTTAAAAAAACGCAAGTGAAGTATATTGCTTATTTTATAGCATTTCTTTTTTTTTTACTTCTCAGGGAAAACATAAAATACGGGAAATTCATTAATAACAAACTTACAATCCGGGTTGAGTTAAAATTATTAGTAAGCGGAAAAATTGGGACTTAATGAAAAAAATGTTAAATTTTGGGAAAACGTTAGATTTGGGGGACGTAAAACCGGATCTTCAGTGTAAAACATTTTTTCTGATTGAAATTGTTTACGAAACTATATGACATTTTAACTTTAGAGATGTATCGTTTATGAAAGAATGAATATAAAAGACCGACTCCTTAAAATGAATGGTGCAGCACGATCTTCTCTGAAATGAACGGCCTTCTTTTCAACAATAAACGGTTTGGAATTTGGAACATTGCACTGACGCAGTAGTAAAAGGTGTTTTTTTTAGTGGTAGAGAACTTTAGGTTCAAATAAAACACAGTTAAATGTTGTTAATTGCCATGAATGTTGCTTTATTCGAAAGATGATTCTTTGCCATTTTTATTTAAATATGATTTCTGGCATTTGGCCACCTCGGCTGACTCAGATAAAGTCCAATTGGAAAGTCAATTTTCTCACTTTTTGCAGCAACATAGGCCGTATGTCAGTAATAAGGTGGCGAATGTTCTCTTCCAAGACATCAATCGTCTGTGGCTTATCGGTGTAGACCAAAGATTCCACATAGCCCACAAAAAGTAGTCCAGCGGTGTTAAATCGCATGATCTTGCAGGCCAATTCACGGGTCCATTACGCGAAATTATTCGTCCACCGAAAGTTTCTTTCAATAAATCAATTGTGACGCGCGCTGTGTGGCATGTTGCACCGCCTTGTTGTCTATTCATGATGAAATGGCAAACCGAACTGAACACAAAACAAGTGACAGCTATCAAAATGGCACACATATCAAACAGTGATACCAACTTAAAGTTCTATACCTCTAAAAAAACTCTTTATTACGCCTATTCTTGCTTCGCTTATTTTAACGATGAATGGTTTATAACAGCGGTGCTCACTACCCGCGGAACAAATGGAGACATTAAAGCTGAATCCTACAATAATAAGAATAGGCCAGTCGTTGCCTACACACAATATTAAGAATAAAAAACCACATTTAAATCAAATCACTTCTCCAGTCTCTTATGTGAGGGCAAATAGTCACAATGTTATAAATTTTTAGCCAAATATTCAGAAATATTTCTCACTCCATCCCTAACTTTTAGCGTAAATATAATCCCAAGGTGTAGAGCCTATAAAGTTTGAATACTTTTAAAAATTGGTTTCTGATAATAACAAATGTGTATAGCCTAATTTTTCCGGGTTTTGAATTATTCATAACTTAAATAATTTATAATTTTATATATATCGTCGCCTCAGAGCAACAGTAAGACATCCAATCCCAGGAATAACACTAAGATATCCTACTGTTCCTCTGATGCGACGATATATATATTAAATATTCTTTTAATTAACTTCTTTAATAAACGAAATTGTTAAAATGATCGAGCTCAATGAGTAAAAAAAGTAAGTGTGTTTTGATGAATAGCTCATTAAATAGAACTCACAGTCTAACCTATACTTAGCTAATCTTAAAGATATAAATAATAACTAGGGGGCTATCGCCCCCTGCTCGCTAACGCTCGCCAACCCCCGGAACTGCTTACGCAGTTCCTTCGGATCGCTTCGCGATCCGAGCTCGCTACGCTCGCTCACCGGTCACCAAATATTGGTCTAGTTTTATCTTTATCTTAAAAAGTAGTTTTTCTTTTCTTAATATGAATATCATAACACTTATTATTTTCATACATTTAAAAGGGGAAAATTACTTTGACATGCAACTCATGCAGTGGATTATTATAAAGCAAAAGTTTGCAATTCCATTATCTTTTGAGAGAAGTATGCAAAGGGATATTTTTGTACTAAATTTAGAAACATAATATAATCTTTCTTTCCTACATTTTCGGAATGCAAAAGAAATTGCAGTGAAAAAAAACCCTACAATGTTAACACACTTAAAACCATTTCATGGTCATTAAGTGTACTATGTTCAGTGTCAAAATATGTGTATATATATGTTTCAAAATGTCTAACAGTTGCAAAGAGCAAGCAACTTTTGACATTCTCTGAAAGCAGCGATTTAGTCAAAAAATGTTAGAATGAGCGTTTTAAGAGTCAAGAAACCAAATCCAGTGGCACGACAGCTTATGAGGGCCAAGGCCTACTGTACCCATCTCACTCCTGACCAAGGGCTCTGGGGTGCTAGGCAGATGTTTTCGTTTAAGAGGTCAGCCTAATGCGGAACCCCCTGGGTTTAGTTCCCAAGCATACTTGGTACTTATTTTATTGACCCACTGAAGGAATGAACAGCTGAATCAATCATGCCCAACCCGGAGATCGAACCCGAACCTGCAGTGTGGAAGGGCTACCTCTGGGCTTCAGAACACTTGAATATAATTTACGAAGAAGAGAGCAGTGGGTTATGGAGTCTTTAAATGAAAGATCTAAATGCAGATTGGTCAGAAATGCTGCCGATACGCTAAGGTGCACAAATTTACACCGTCTTCAAATCGAGAGAATTTTGCAAGTGTTTCCGAATACATTTACGGACTAATCATGCACTTTACTGGAAAAAAAGGGTTGACCTAAGACTGATAATTGTAAAACTGGAGAAAAATATTATTGTACCAAAAAAAAAAATTATTGATTATTATATAACACTAATATTTGTCATACCTCGGATATCATTTATTTCATTCGATAGCAATATGCCTTTTAAATTCAAACGTAAACAATTTCCTCTTAGATTAGCCTTCCTAATAACTATAAATAAAACAGAGGGTCAAAATGATTTTGTGAAAACATATTAGCAGTAAAATTAGGTTTCCCGATTCAATTTGTTGCTTTACTTTGCCACCGTGGCTCAGTTCTTAACATCAATGCCATTGCAAAAGTATGTGAAATGTTTTGCTCTTCCGGTCTTCACGATTCAATTTGTTGTTTTACTTTGTCATTGTTGTTCAGTTCTTAATTTCAATGCATTGCAAAACTAAGCGACATGTTTTGCAATGAGAATTGTCCAATAAATTCATTTAGTCTATGTGGAATAACATAGTACAGTGAAGCACGGTTTATACGTTTCTCTTCTATTCGTTTTTATCAATTATACGTTTTTTAAATTGTCCCTGGAGGGTCTAATATATATTTTCTTTACCAATTATACATTTTTTCATTTGTACGCTTTTTTCATAGTCCCTTCAAAAACGTATAAGCGGTGCTTCACTCAGGGTTCGCGTTTACGCGCTATAGCGGGTTTTTTACGCAAATTCGCGGGAAAGGGACGCAACTTCCGCGAAAAAATCGGGTCCCAGGGACCCAGAAAACCCAAAAAATAAGAACCAGAAAAAAAAATGGGAGAAAATGCTAAAGATCTATTTAGTAAATGCTTTTAAGCTTCAAAATGACCAGGAAAATCAACATAAAGGGACTAAAATGACCATATCTGTTTATCAGCTATTCAAACACACCCCAATTGTGGACCAGTCAATGGAATTTTAGTGATAAGACTGGAGCTTACAGCGACCTCCTGGGCACAGCTCAGGGAGCAAGTTCACAAATAGCCCATTGTACTGTATTCTAAGAATAAGCTTTCCCTCAACTTTTGTCTTGAGGAAATTCCTAAAAACAGAAATGAAGACTAAAAATGAGAGAGGTTTTCAATGCAATCTTCAGGATTAATACAAGACAATTGTACAGTAAAAATATTGCAATTTGGTATTCATGTAACCAGAATTACTTTTGAAAATCATCATTTTGCATCCCCAATAAAAAGAGGGGAGAAAAAAAAATGGCGAATATTTTCCAGATCGTGCTAAACACAAAGAGTTCGGAACTTTACATTTTTCTTGTTAAATTGCTTATGAATACTTGAATTTTATACAAAAGCACTTTAACCTTGTTCTTTTTCTAATAATTCATCTCTTTCTGATGGATTATTTTTATTTCGACTTGCAAAAGTCGGGTATTAATCGATCGCGCCATTTTCAAAATGGCGCGATTTTAAAAATAGAACAAAAATCAAAACAGATATTTTGAACAAGTCAAAATAAAGTCAAATATACTGATTCAAGATTGCAAATGAGCAATTTTCACACTCATATGAGAAAATGTTTCGTTTTTGCGATCGCGATTTTTGCGTTGGGTTTATTCGCTTGCGATTTATTATTATTATTATGTAATTGCCAATGATAATTGGGAAGGGGGGGGGGGGGTCTGTTTGCTTTTTTCACTAAGAAAAATTTCCAGGAAAACAAAAGTTAAGGGAGTGCTTTTTGCTTGATCAATCAGAGGCACATGTTTTATATTTTATGGTAAAACACATTTTTAAAGTAAATTTTGAGTTAATCTCATTGTAACTGACCAAATAGTTTTTCACATAACTGAGTCTTGCAAGTGTATTATTTGAAAATAATTTTACAATGATAAAATCACAAAAGAATTAGGGCAAAAATAACCAATTTATTTTATTTCATGCCTTCCCTCCCCCCCCCCCCCGCTTACGCACTAAGATTTTCTGTTTAAAATTTAAGGGACTCATTTTTTCCACCAAAGGACCCAAATCTATTTCATTAATGGGTCCCTGGGACCCATGTTACGGATAGTTGAGCGCGAACACTGTTCACTGTATATAAAAAATTTGTTTGGAAAAAAAATTTCAGTATTTACAGGTTGCAGTTAGTTAAGCTTGACCACGAAAAGAAGGCGGATGACCTTTAAGGGAAACATCATTTGTAATAGGTAGAATCTTCCAGAAAGCACCAAAGAGTAAGAGGCATGGTCTCGCTAATCCTATCTATTCCAAAATAATAACAAACAACCTATTACAAATGATGTTTTTGCATTAAGGTCATCAACCTTCTTTTCATGGTAAGCTATAGCAGGGCTGTGGAGTCGGACTGGTTTTATGGTAAAGGAGTCGGAGTCAAAGGTTTAAAATTTCAAGAGACGGAGTCAGTAGGATTTTCTATCAAAATTCGCAGCTCTCCCAATATTTGAGGAGTCACAGCCGGAGTCAGACTAATTTTGGGTAAAGGAGTCATAGTCTCTAAAAATCCTGTAGTCGGAGTAAGACATTTTCCTCCGACTCTGCAGCCCTCGTAAGTAGGGAACTTTATTTTTTGTAAGCACTATGGTTAAGGGCAATTTACCTTTTGACATCAACATTAACTTTGCAAAGGATTTTTTTAAAAAAAGAAGAAAATCATAATACTTCTCTGGATACACAATAGAAAATTTCTGGGTTTTCAGATACTATGACTTTTGAATGCCTTACATATGACATGTCTGTAACTGAAAAGTGGTTTTGTCAAACTAAAAAAATTTATCAAAAGTTTGACTCTGTGCGTTATTTAGAGTTATTAGGAAGGCTAATCTAACAGGAAATTGTTCACGTTTGAATTTAATAGGCACGTTAGTATCGGATAAAATAAGTGGTATTCGAGGATATGAGTATCAGTGTTATTATTAGCATTTTTTTAAAAATAAAATATTTTTCTCCAGTTTCATTACTATCACTGTCATTTCAACTCTTTTCTCCAGTAAAGTGCATGATCATACCGGAAATATGTTTGAAAACACTTACACAGAAATCACTCGATTTGCAATTCCCGGTTCACGGCGTGCGTTTGCGCGTCTAATCCTATCGGCAGCATTTCTTACCGCTCAGCGTTTAAATCTTTCATCTAGAGACTCCCAAGCACACTGCTTTCTTCTTTGTAAATTATATTCAAGTGATCGAAAACACTCATTCAAAACTCAAAATTCTAACGCTAGACATCTAACGCTAGAAGCGAGTCGGCAGCACTTGTAAACAACGATCGTAAACAAAGCGGATCGTTGCCAACGGAGAGAAAGAAATAAAGGCTCGTTTTGCGCCACGCATAAGCGTTTTATATATATAGATAATACTAATATCTTAAAATTACCAGCTTTAGCTATCTCAGCAGAGTGTAACATTAACTTATTGAAAACATGCACAAAATTGATGAACAAAATTTCTTTTCCCGATACGTTTATCTATACAGATACAGACCGATCTAGAAATAAAACTGGCTCTAGAAAAATTAAAAACCCTTTTGCTGCGAAAACATAAATTTCAATTATTATTGTTTTATTTTCTCTTTCGAAAAAAATATTCATGAATAAAATTCTTCTTTTATTCTCTTGAAATAGATTTTCTTACTTCTTGCCTGTATTCATCGTAACGCTGAACTTTTTAAATAGATTACCTGTCATCCATGTAGTTTCTATCTTTCTATGTACTTTGGTATGCATAACACAACAAGGAATTTTTCCCGGTAAAAGTCTTCACGTTTTGCATGCATATGCTTATGATAAAATATTTTCATTTCAGAAAATAAAGAAAACTTTTTTTTTTCGAAGTTCGTGTATTTCCCTTTTAATAAGCTTTGACTCTATGCATTTGTATTCAGAAGTTTGCGGAAAAAGACACACTAATGAAATAACTAGTAGATTTTTTTTAATTAAAAAAGAACTAGTGGTACCCGCATGGCTTTGCCCGTTGTTGAAAAATTAAAAGGTATTTTGGTTCGCCTGTATATTTACAAATAATGTATGGTGAGTTTTTTCGCCAATTGGCTTGTGCCCATGTTACGGTTCCACGTTATGATAATTTCGTAATTTACTCGTCCATCTTATGATAATTTTGTTCTTAAAATTGGAATAGAAAAAGAACCACATCGAATTTTTGAAAAATCGCTTCGAGGTACACACCCCCATGCTACAAACTAACTTTGTGCCAAATTTCATAAAAATCGGCCGAACAGTTCAGCGCTATGCGCATCACAGAGATCCTGACAGACAGGCAGAGATCCGGACAGAGAGAGATCCTGACACAGACTTTCATCTTTATTATTAGTAAAGATAAGAATACAAGAATACAGATGAGAAATGTATAAATTTCTTGTGAAACGTTTACGATCCCGCACTTACTATCACAAAAAATACGAGTGACAAAGTGGCGAGTTGTTTTAGTTAGTTACATATTTTTTTGCCTGTAGTCTCAGTAAATAGCATCGGGAAAAAATTTTAATGTAAAAATGGTAAAAATAATGCGTCAGGAGGTTATGCAAAGTTATTTTATGTCCGAATTATTAAGCAAGCAAAAAAAAACATTAATTTCTTACAATATTTTGCATTTTTTAGCGTCATTCATTTTATGTTAATCCAGAAAGATCTAGTCTTATGATGTTACAGCAAGCTTTCAGAAAATACTCTGATGGAAAATGAACTCGTAACACTTGCAAATCAGTATGGCAAAATTTCAAGATTAGTGAAGGCTTTGAGTATCGCGTAAA